>NC_091199.1:22596488-22863988 GCF_040958095.1 Procambarus clarkii
AGCCAGCCTCGCATATGCCGCAGACGTTATTCTTTTTATGTGGGCTTCAGGAGACAGGCTTGGTGTGATATCAACTCCTACATCTTTCTCTCTGTTCGTTTCATTATGTACTTCGCCTTCTATTTTGTATCCTGTGTCTGGCCCCCTATTTCCACTGCCTAGTTCCATTACTTTGCATTTACTCGGGTTGAACTTCACTGTGTGTGAACTGTGTGTGTGTGTGTGTGTGTGTGTGTGTGTGTGTGTGTGTGTGTGTGTGTGTGTGTGTGTGTGTGTGTGTGTGTGTGTGTGTGGTGTGTGTGTGTGTGTGTGTGTGTGTGTGTGTTTGTGTGTGTGTGTGTGTATCATCTTATCAGATGGAGAAAACATTAATACCTCTGCATTTGCTTTCTTTAGTGGCTGGAGATGGTACACTGAGCAAAGGTTGAATGGATGTAGTAACGGAGGTCCACATTTAAACTATTCCAGGGTACTGCAGTAAAAATGATAAGATCTAAGGGAAGGGGAAAAATTATACTACAATAAATGATATGAAATGTGTTAAGTTTAGTTGGTCCTCTCCAGTACGTGGTTAGCCCAACTATTTCCGAGGCAGTTGAAGAAATAAAAAAAGGTAAATAAATGTATGGATGACTAAAGTCTTACTGTGGACCAGCAATTAAGAGAGGGTTATCTTCGAGGAAGAAACCAAAAACGTATTTGCTCGTGTAAAAAAGAGTTAAAGACAGTATTTGAATGTCAACCAATGCAGGTATAGAGGTGTGGGTAGTGCGGTGTGTTGGCTGTGACAACCCTTCAGATCCAGGTGTACGCTAGCTGCAGGTAAGTGGGCATGTAGTATAATAAAACGACTCAACAGTAGTGATGTAGAGATACAGACAGGTCAGGAAAGACATCTTCACCAATACAGTTTAGTGAAAGGGGGTTGTTGGGGTTATGCTAGTCTGCATGCGTTAAATTCATTAGTTCAAACCACACCACGGTGGTGAGAGGTCACAGGTGAAGGCTGGCTTAGTGTGGATGGTGCGTGTTGTGGTGTGGATGGTGCGTGGGAGTATGATGGGTTGGGCGGGCGTGGGTGCAGTGGGAGAGCGGCGTTGTTCCATCAAGAAACCGCCTGGCATTCCTAACGACATGTGACTGCCTGTCTGCGTGGGTATTGTTATGATCTCAGCCTGCAGGAGAAACGAGTCTCCTCCTTGAGAGTTATTCATCAAGCCGGACCTGAGTAGAAGGTCTAGCAAATATTGAGGTGATAACCCATATGAAAAATAGTATGGTGGATTCAATGAACAGTTTAAGATTATGGGCAGTAAGTAAGGAAATAGATAAATGACTGGCAAGGAGATGTGGACATTTTGCTGGAGGCGTGAGGCTCGTTTCTGGAGGGCTCTGACTTCACTTGAGGCCAGACATCACAGGGGGAAAGCCGCGCTCCGTTGAGCTCCCGTCAGAAGGGAACCCCTAGTGATATATCTCGAAGAGAAGAGAAGTGTGTAGACGTGTCAGCTGTGGAACTGAGCTGGGAACGTTGTGGTCTCAAGTCCTGGTCGAAGAGGAGAGTATTAAACCGCCCAGAGGCATTATTGTGGGCCGTGGAAGCGCCCTGACCAAGCTTCGTCAGAGGGAGGAGCGCCCTCGACCAGACAATCTGTGGTAAGCACGATATACGCCAGTTCATAGTGGTTGCTTGTAGTTGGTCGTGTGCCCAGCGACAGTAGCAATGTTTATTGATAAGTTAGACATGTTTTAATAAGGCAGAAAGCCTGAAATAAGAGAGTGGAGAGGGAGGAACACGGAGCGACGTCCGTCCCCTCTGAGCACTGGCAGGCAACTGAGGGAGCCCGGCTCCTGATGGTGGAAGACCCTCCCAGCGTGAGTGAGGACCGCTGCTGGGCGAGGTGGAGTATGGACACGCCCAAAACGGGGGAGTCCACTCCCACTGTTCGTAGAGGACAGATAGAGGTTTGAGGCAAGCATATTGTGTGATTATTTGTGTTTATGTGTTAAAGGGGAAACATTTTTATTGGAGTGTCGATGGGTTGCAGGTTTGTCTTTGGGGAAGAAGTTGCTGAGAACTTCGAAGCCAGCACAGAGGGAGTAGTTGATGAGACTCCAAGGTAGTGGAGCAGGGGACCTCGAACTGTGAGGAGAAGCAGTGAAGAGGAGTGTCACGTGCTTCTGTAGAGGTGGTGAAGCACCATAGTTGCTCGAGGAAACTTCATGGTGTAGCAGCCAAGAGAGCTGTGGAGGACCCTAGCAGAAGGGTGAAGCACTGTAGTTGCTCAAGGAAACTTCATGATAGCAGCCTGGAGGAGCTGCAGAGGATCCTGGTAGTGAAGCCCGGAAGAACCTAAAGATATTAGGGTAGTGAACTTCCAGAGGTGGAAGGGAAGTTCTGGTGGATTACTTGTAGGGAGTTGATAGTGTTTGGTTGTCATTAGCGTGCAAGACGCAGTGAGAGGTGAGTGATTGTTGGCATTCTTATGTCAAGGAGTGTTTTATACTGAAGTTTAGAGTTACAGTCGTAGGCTGGATTACCTACAGATGTATGCATTCTAGAACTGATAGGGTGATCGATTGATCATTGCGGTGTAGCAAGGAACATTTATGCTGATATATGTTATTGCATTCACATGCTGATTTTCTTTGTACACATTTATAGATACATATATATATTCTCTTGCTTTATGGTGCAACAGTGTATGTAGACTTGATCAACTTGAGGAGGTTGATAGTATCAGGTGGTGAACCAGGAGATAGGATACCACTTGATAAGCTGATGATAGAGTTCTAATGGTGTTGGAGTGCAACCTGATTGAAATAGTATAGAGTATAGGATTCATTATTATTATGTGTGTGTATGTATTGTATATGTGCTTTGTCCAGTTAATGAATTCCAATTTGCTGGTGTTTGCCCTTGTCCTAGTGAGGCTTCCCAGGAAATAGTAAAGGAAGAGATAGGGAGAGAAAGAACCAAGAACCACCGCTGTGGACAGGGTAAGATGGAAGATTAGTAAGTTAAAGGGGATTGAGGAGACCACATCACATAAGGAGAGAGTGGGGAGTCACAACGGCCGAGTTGGTGTGTGCACGTGACAACGAGGCTAAGTATTGGAGCCGCATCCCCTAAATGTGTGACGTTGAGCCCCTCTCCAAGAGCCAGAAGCGCCCAGGGTGATCTCCTGGTAAAGTATAAACACTCTACCGAGTTGTGGGTTGGGTTGTCCATAGAGAAGGATCAACGACAACAACACCAACCAACCCACAATCTATAATAAATTGGGGACCTGTCTGGGATAGTGAACTGACACACCCACACCCTGTCAAAGAGTGGATTTGTACACCCTTGCTAAAATAAACTGTGTGACCGCAGGTGTATACTCTCTCTTGGGAAGACTCACAGGACAGGATGGATAAGGTGCAAGCATTTGTGGAGTCAGGCAAGCCTGAGGACTTGGAAGGTTGCACGAGGGATCAATTGAAACAAATAGCAGAAAAATGTGGCATCAGGTTGAAAGCATCTAAAGTAGCTGGGATGAAGGATGAGATCCTGAGGCAGTTAAGAGCCAAAAGTGAAGCGGCAGAGCAAGGAGCCCAAAAAGGAGCTGAAAGTGGAATGGAGGATGATGGGCAGGATGAAGTGAGATCCCCGGGATCGAGTAGGAGCAGCAAGAGCAGCCCCAGTAGCAGGAGTAGCCGAAATAGGAGCTTGGAGAGATTCCAGTTAGAGCTCCAGATGCAGCGTGAGGAGAGACAGTTCCAGCTGGAAAAGATGAAATTAGAACTCCAGATGAAAAATGAAGCCGAGAAAGAAAAAGAGAAAACCAGACTGGAAATAGAAAAAGAGAAAACCAGAATAAGAGAACTGGAGTTGGAACAGGAGAAAGAAAAAGCCCAGGTCGAAAAAGAAAAAGAGAGAACAAAACAAATGCAGATAGAAGCGAATAGAACCTTGGCTGAGCAAAGGATTGAACATGGGTTGCCAGAGAGCACCACCCAGGTATCACACTCACCAGATGTTAGGGTTAGGGAGAAGGACATTCCCTTGTTTGTTCCCGAAGAGGCAGAGAGCTTCTTCGAGCATTTTGAGAAAGTAGCCAGTATCAAGGAGTGGCCACAGGAGGAATGGGCCCAGCTGGTCCAGTTAAGATGACCGGTGCAGCCAGGGAGGCATACACCCAATTGTCATTGGAAGAGTGCCAGGATTATGCCAAAGTAAAGAGGAGCATATTGCGCTCGTTTCAGTTAACCCCAGAAGCTTATAGAAAGCGCTTCAGAGAGATGGTGAAGGTTGGAGCGTGTACTTTGGCTGAGACAGCATGAGATCTGGAAAGACGATTCCAGAAGTGGATTGAGGCTGCTGGAGTTGGATCTTACGCTGACCTGAAGCAACTGATGGTCATGGAGAAGTTCTTGGAGATGATGCATCCCGAAACAAAGTTCAAGATCCAAGAAGCAGGGATAAAGGAGGTGAAAGATGCTGCAGATAGGACGAATATGATTACTGAAGCGTACAAGAGCTTAAGGGAGAACAGAGTGAAGAATGAGGTGAGACGCAACAGTAGCAGATCCATTGGAGTCTGGGGAGGAAAAATTATGAGAGACCCAGAGGAGTCTGGGGTGAGAAGAATTTTGTTAAATGGGCAGATAAAAGTAAGTACCCTAAAACTCAGAAGAGTAGGTCGCGCACTTCATCTGAAAGTGAAGATGGAGGAGCTAAACGAGAAACTGATCGTTATCCAGGGAATCAAGAGTCCAGTAAAGCCCCACTGAGTGCAAATAGTCTGCCTGGCCCTAGGAACTCTCATGCGAGTGGACAAAGTCAGAGCCACTCTGGTTCGTATAGGAGAGATTTCTCCCAGGTGAGGTGTTACAATTGTAACGGATTGGGTCACGTGATGCGAGATTGTCGGCAGGGCAAAAGAATTGTGACCCTGGCCATGTGTGACCCCCGAAGTAAATATACTAATGTGTTCCGAGACAAACCACAGAAGGTGAACTTAGTGAACGAGAGGTATAGGCCGTTCATGAGCAAAGGTTGGATCAGTGTTGGAGGCCAACCTGAGGTAGAAGTTGGTATTTTAAGGGATACCGAAGCTAATCAGAGCTTGATTGCGAGAAGCCTGATTGGGAATGATCGACGATTAGCTGGCAGTGGGAAGATGAAAGTATATGGGTTATTGTCTGAGAGTGACATGCCCATTTGTACTGTCCAGCTAAGGTCGGAATATGTGTCGGCGGAGGTGATGTTGGGAGTGTGCCCCGACATACCTGTTCCAGGAGTCCAAGTGATCCTGGGGAATGACTTGTGCGGGACAAAGGTGTTGCCGAGAGTCGTAGCAGAGACTGTGCCAGAGGAGTGCCCAAAAGGCCACGGTGTAACACGGGGAGAGTTTCTCGTCTTATCTTTCCTTCTTCTTTTCCCCCTCTACCCGTATTCTTACTTTTTATTCTCTACAAGGGACTCCAAAACTTTTACCAAAGCCAACTCCACGCCACGTGGTCCTAAGACGATTGACCGACTTAGGATTCTACAACCAGTATGACGTGACCTAGGCTTGAGCAAAACCCTAGAGTCGCCTCCACCGCCACCACCAGACCAGTAACACAGAGCAATGATCGAGGTCTGGATCGATCATGCTAATTAATCAACCTTGGGGCTTGATCCCCACTATAACCGATGACCTTGAGAGTTCTTAAGTGTGGAATTAATTACACGGAATGATGAATTCCGATTCGATGTTAGAATCGGCGCCCAATCCAACTCTGCCTCGTTGGACCACGTGACCAGGACAAGTTCATACACATATAACAAATACATGGAAATAATAAAAATGCAAAATATAACTAATTAATTTATTAAAGAAAAAACTAAAACAAAATCTAAAGATGTTCACTCCCTGTCACTTTAACACTCCCTACTTGACCTGAACGGCAATGAGTTGACTATCCCTATAAAAAAACTCATAAAGCAACTCTACCTTGGGCGACCAGCTCTAGATGTTGGGGCTGGTCTTGGGAGAGGTAAGATGGTTGACCTCTCCCAGTTGATCTGTGTCCACACTGATCTCTCCTCGTCTGGTCTACCCCAGACTAGAGCATTGTATCCTTCCGCATAGTCTAAGTTTTACCAAGTTACTAGCAAGGTTTAAGTTATAACAATTAACCTCTGTTGTACTTAATTGATCCAGACTGGTTGAATTATTTTACTGAATTAAATTACACAAACATCTAACGGCAGAGCTGTTCCCGATCCCAAAATGGTTATTGAACTTTGAGAAATAGTAGACATGTCAACCCTGATGACCTATGACCGCCGGTCACTCCGCCTTACAAGTTAGATCTGATTCGTGACGTCACTGATGGTGACTTAACTCAATAATTAGAATACTCTTGATATTGTACCCAGTACTATTATACAATACAATTTTAATGCAAAATGAATAAAGGCTAATTTTCTCTAAATTACTGAATACTATAGGATGATTCATTATACGCAGCTATGAAAAGCGTCGGTTATTTCCACCGCGAATTCCCCTGGGGTCAGGTCCCGGTCACCATGCGGCTCAGCTTCCCATTCTCTTTTGTCGATAAACCACTCTGGATAATTCTTACAACAGCCTAGTTTGTTACAACCCCCCCGCACAAGCACTTAGTAAACCTTGTTAATTTGTTAAAATCACGAGGTTTAGTATCCAAACCCACAATTCAACTCATGCCACAAACAAAAGCTAACCTAACTAATAAAATTTGACAAATAATAGTCCAACATCATAATAACATGTTCATATTTCATAAATTTCTCAGCTGTCAACTGACAGCAATCCTCAATATCAGGAAACATACATCCTATCCTTACTGACATAGCTAAATAACATGTCCCTACTCTACCATCAAAGACTAGCTATTAAACTCTCTTGGCTCTTCACTAGCCAAGTCCATGTGTCCTCTAGAGCCGGCCACACCGTGCTCAAACAAACATTAAAGTTATATTCAGACTGAACTTTCAGTCATCCGGGAGCGTACTACGGAACTATCAGTTCACATCCGTGTACTAACCACTCCCCATCAATGTCAACCTTGACATGTTAAGGAACACACCTAACGTTTATTACATGTATCTAAAAATATAAAAAAAATTCCTATACTATATCACAGGTTTCAGCTGACTGTACAGCCAAGTGTTCTCACTCACTAGAAGTGTCAATGTTTATATTGGTCCGCCTCTCCTGTGTTCAAACATTCTGAAAAAAATAGCACAACATAATTTTCCATAACCGTTTGTTCTGGGCTGAGACAATTACACAGGGGCTTCGATTTTGATTACTGACCAATTTATAGAGTAAAATTTTCATATATTATACCAGAATTATTTTAAATCTGTTTTTCAACATTTAAAAGTATTGATTCTAACTCTGTTTTTCAACATTTAAACAAAAGTGTCCAGATGTTCTTTACACAGATGTTCAGAGCCAACTTTGTTGTTTGTATCAATTGTTCATATTGAGTAATCGAGAAAAAAAATCGATGCTGCTGGATGCTGAATGTAGTCGCTGACGATGACGGTGTCGATCTTGCTTCTCCCATGTGTAGACATCAATACCTGGTCCTCTTGTACTCCCATCCGGTACTCCTGAATGACGACAGAGTGTAGTAGAGCGGAGTGCCAAGTGACAGCTGTAGAATACTGTTACTTCGGCCATTAATCTTGCTCTCGACAGTCCACACGCCTTCATATCAATCACAGTTCACACGGCAGTCTTGATGTTAAACTTGACGTCGCAGATGACCACAGCAGAGCAGGACTGGATGTACCAACGGTGTCTCTTAGCAGGAGTGGTGTCAGAAGGTCGTAGAGGCGGGTTGCTTGTTTGCAGAACAGGTGAATCTCGTCTTCCATCATTGCTCACGTCATCTCAGGCGTTTCTTGATGTCACCAGGTTACTAGGCCGTAAACACCAACTGTGTATACCCTCGTACCGCCGACTTTAGGCCAAAGGAGACAATTTTGCGACCTTCTATTGGCGAGTCCCGGTACTCTGTAGGGAAACCGTGCCTTCCACCTGTGACCGCCTTACTTCTGCTTTCTTGTTACTTCAGATGACGTAATCATTAATCTTCCGGCGAAATTCTTGAGTACTGCTACGTGCTTTCCATTTCTTGACCTCTCCTCCAACACTGCTGGAATGGCTGCAGTCTTGATGACGCAGCAGGTGGGTAGTGGTGATCTCGAGACAGCTACCCCGGCGTTGTATGGCACCTCCGGTGACTGCTATAATGTGGACAGCTCGCTGGCCCTGACAACCTCGTTAGTGACGTGAGGCGTCGGCCGGGTGACTCTTGGACAGTCACTCATCCCCAAAGTAACTGATGTATGGGTTACTGGGTCTGGTGGGGGGAGGGCTTTGTGTAACGTGCCTCCCCCCTCGGTCTTTACAGACAAGGGTTCACGTGTGGCTGGAACAACTGGGTCGGTGTACCAATCAGACCTGGGAACAGACAGACACAACACAGCGGAAGCATAGATATACTCTGGGTTTGGTGGAGGTGGAACCCCAGAGCACGGTAAAAGTTGCTACCTGAGTCAAGTATAGATAGTACATCTCATTGCCTTTACAGGAAAATCTAATGAATACTAAATTATACTAACCAAGGAAGTTACTTTACTGTATAGCGCGAGATCTCGTCACCATAGGGTGGCGAGACTGCACCTGACTACTGATGAGCGATGACAGAGGGTCATCCTCATCTTCTGACTCGTCGGTGAAGCCATGAGTCAGCACTGCTGAGTCAGGAACTAGACCCGCTGAAGGCAGTTCTAATTCCTCTCTAGCATGATAATGTTTCAATTTATTCACATGAATTGTCCTTTCCACCTGGTCCTCGAACACTCCTTTTATAACAAGATTAACCGGCCCCGCCCTTTTAATTACTCTATATGGTCCTCGCCACCTCGGAGCTAGTTTCCTGCTCTGATTGGCGGGCGCAGCCTCATTCACTCTCAATACGAGGCTTCCTTCCTTCAACTCAAGAGGGCGCACTTTCTTGTCATAAAAATGAGCATACCGAGTCCGTGCCTTCTTGGACGCTTCAGCTGCAATATTCCATGCATTTCTCATTTTTCCAAGGACCTCTGAAGGATAGTCCTCCCCGTATGCAACATTATGTCTGTTAAGCAGACCTGAGGGGAAATTGCATGAATTACCAGTAAACAAATGAAGTGGTTGGGTGTTAATTGATTGGTGGATGGCAGTATTCAAGGCGAACTGAACATAGGGTAGGTGTTCATCCCAGGTGTTTGCATCATGTTCAGCAAGGATTGCAAGCATATCCTTGACTGAACGATTAGTCCGTTCCGTCATTCCGTTTGCTTGTGGGTGGTAGGCTGTTGTAAAAGCCGAAGTTGTCTCTAAAATCTTACAAACTTCTCTAAATATATTCCCATTGAATTCTTGACCCCGGTCAGAGACTAAAACTTTAGGAGGTCCGAATACAGTAACGAACCTACGCAAGAACGCATCTGCAACCGTACGAGAATCCTTCTGAGGTAATGCAACTAGTGTAGTGTATCTAGACAGATGGTCAACTAGCACCAACACGTATCTGTTACCTGAATGACTGTGGTGTAAATCAATCAGATCGGCCCCCACACGATCTAACGGTTCACGAATTTCAGGAAATTCCTGAAGTGGGGCTTGTACCTTAAGGGTGCCTTTCCTCCTCTGGCAACGAGGGCACGACTTCACGAAATTGATTACCTCAGAAAGTAATCCTGGAAAATAAAATAGAGACTTTGCTTTTAAGTGCGTTTTAAAGATCCCCGGATGCCCTGCAATTTTTGAAGCATGCGCAAGCTTTAACGCTGATGACCGCAACGCGTCCGGAATAACTAGCTGAAATACTGCCCTATCATTCTGGCTATTAACATAATACAGGACGCCCTGTTTCATCTCAAAATCATGAATAGGTAAATTCTTTTTCTTTTTGGGTATTTTCTCCCTCTAAATACTCAATAATTCTTTCCATCTAGGCTCGCTCATCTGGTATTCTCTCATTTTATCTGATGGAATGGTTTCAATATTTTCATTAATCTGAACTGCCGCTATATTTCTACTTAGCGTGTCTGGCACAACATGTGCTGGACCAGGCTTGTACAAGATCTGGAATGAGTGGGCCGAAAGTTCGTGAGACCAGCGTGACATTCGTGGGCATTTCGTTCGCTTTTTAAATATGTGTGTTAACGCTCGATGGTCTGTGTAGATTACAAAATGCCGCTGAAATAGGTAAGGCTCGAAATACCTAACTGATTCTACTACTGCCAGTGCCTCCCGATCCGTAGCTGAATAACGAACTTCAGGTCCTTTGACCTTCCTACTGAAATAGGCTACTGGATGGGGTAAATTATCCGCATCTCGCTGAATTAAGCACCCGCCAATAGCAATACCGCTGGCGTCAGTGTGCACTTCCCACTCTTTCTCAAAATCAGGAATAGCCAATACCGGTGTCGTGATTAGTTGGTCTTTCAGTTTGCGATAGGCATCGTCATGTTCGGATTTCCACACAAACTCGCATTTTTCTTTGTCAGATCAGTCAGGGGTGCTGAAATGCCAGCGAAAACCGTCAATATGACGACGAAATATCCGGCCGCCCCCAAAAACCTACGTACGTCCTTTGCTGTCCTTGGAGAAGGCATGTCAGCAATGGCGCGGCAAGAATCTGGGTCAGGTCGGATACCGTCTGGGCACACCTGGAACCCTAGAAATTTGAATTTCTGAGCCGCCAGGGTGCACTTCTGAACATTCAGCCTGAAACCTGCCTGATCTGACAACTTCAAAGTCTCAGTCAAGTCCTGTAGGTGTTCCTCAAACGTCCTGGAATATATCACAACATCATCCAGGTACGCTAAAGAATGCCTACCCAGTACCGGACTAAGAATGAAGTTGATGGCCCTCTGAAACGACGAAGGCGCTGTCTTCAAACCAAACTGCATCCTACGGAATTGATAAGTGGTGCCTACCATGCGAGAATGCTGTTTTTTCCTTATCCTGTTCTGCCACCGGAATCGCCCAATACGCCGATTTTGCGTCAAGAGTTGAGAAATACTTAGCAGCACCAAATTGATCTATTATCTCCTGTATTCGGGGCAACGGATACACATCACCCTTAGTTAGTTCGTTTCACCTTCCGGTAGTCAACACAGAAACGATAACTACCGTCCGGTTTCCGAACTAGCACAACAGGAGAGAGCCACGGTGACGTACTAGGCTCTATCACGCCCTGTCTCAACATTTTCTGGCACTCCTCCCTGATAACGTTCTTCGCTTGTTCCGGCAACCTCCACTGTCTTGTGTACACAGGCAAATGGTCACCAGTTGGAATGGTGTGCTCGATCTTATCAAGGAGACCAGTCTGTCATCCTCTGTCGCAAACAATTTCGGGAATTTCCTCAAAACTCCTCTCAGTGCCTTCCTATCCGCCTGTGTAACATGTTGCAAATTAAGTCCTGATATTAATTTTTCTACTTCTTCTACATTCTGTGCAACATCTCTCGTCTCGTATTTTACTTTGGATGGTGTTTTAGAATTCGACATGTTCAGTGCACTACATTGTGCAGTGGACGGTTGGCGTCTCAGCTGACTCATGGTGAAAGATTTCTGTGTCCCCCACCATGGTTCCCTGAGATACCCTATCACCTGCCCTGAAGCGAAAAGTCTTATGTGAAAGATTGACAACTGGAATGAGTGCACCTTTATCGAGCACTACAATTAAGTGATGAGGAATTAATAAGCTGTCACATCTCCCAGCCACCTGAAGGGTGGTACCTGGTTGTATGTGACGTCCCCACGGCTACTTTAATAAATTTAACAGAATGTGGTGGGCAACTCTGTTTGGTCAATGCATGCAATGCGCATGACCTCTTAACTGTGTCTGGAAGAGACTTAAAATCAATTTTGGATAGTGCGCATTATATTTCAGCTTCCGTTTAATTGAAGCTACAACTGGGGGATGGTCGATCATCTCCACTGGGTAGGAAGTCTGTCCCAACTGTAACCTGCAGTTCCTAGCCCCTTTTTGAGCAGACAAGGAATAATCAAATCGCGACAGAAAATTAGTTCCCATTAAGATGTGACCAGGAAAATCAAGGTTCTCTACGATTGTACATGTGTGAGGCTGCAATTCCCCATCAATCTCAAAATTAACTGTACCTTGACCTACGATCTCAATCTTTTCCCCATTGACCGCTGTTAATGTCTTTGCGCAACGTTTAAGACGTGCATACCTAAAATTGCTGAAGGCTGACTTTTTAATTACCGTTGCCTGGCTTCCTGTTTCAACAAAAGCTGTCAATCTCACACCTTCCACTTTCACCTCAAAAGTAGGCCTACCATCACTAGGAGCCTGCTTTCATGCTCTCGTAATAGTGACTTTACAGTCCCTCTGTATATGCCCACGCATCCCGCAGGAGTAACACCTCCGCGGATCCCTGTTGTTACCCGCGCAGGGTGGCTCGAACTTGCAGCTGAGGGCTGCTTCCCGCCTGATGAACCCGCGTCACAGTGACTCTGCTTGACTCCCTCGCCTTTACTTACCGCCTCTACGTATGGCGACAACCGAGTGCCCGATGTCCCTGCGCGCGTCTGCCTGTCTGGGGCTGTGGCGGCCTGTTGGACTAGGTCTTTATAACTCTCACCCGCTCCCCCGCAAGTAACAATGGTCCCATATCAGAAGGTAACGTTTAGCAGAACAATTGTTTAGCGAATTGCTCTGCCTGACTCGAATCTAACCCCAGTTCCTTAGTGAGGTCGTCAACCCTGCTCTTTAATATTGACCCGAAATCCTTGACAGTGCTTCGGTCATCCCTCTTTAGTGACTGGAGATAAAAATGAGCCACGTCCTCTGACAACTTGTCTTTGAATCTGTCCCTAATCGCTTGGACAAACTGAGGCCAAGTCGTCAGGTGCTGAAACTCTGTCAGTCTCGCCAGTGGACCGGCTACGTCCACGCAAGCCCCCACAGCGAGAGTAATTTTCGAACTATCCTCTGGGACAGCCTCCAGCATCGAACTATTCTCACAGAGCCAGTCATCCACTCGGCGGTTGCGTTCCACCTTAATAAGCGGCAACTCCCTACCTCTGAGTGTCGGCAGAGTCAACTTGGGAATCAGACTCACAATTCCCGGTTTGTGTGACGCTGGGCTACTGGCAGTGGGTGGGTCCTGGGGTTGAGAACTGGGTTTGAGGTTGGGGTTCGGGCTGAGGTACGGTGTGGGTGGCCTTGGGATGGGGTGTGGATGGAGGTTGGGGTTGAGGTATGGTGTGGGTGGCCTCGGGTTGGGGTGTGGATGGAGGTTGGGGTTGAGGTATGGTGTGGGTGACCTCGGGTTGGGGTGTGGATTGAGGTTGGGGTTGAGGTATGTGTGGGTGACCTCAGGTTGGGGTGTGGATTGAGGTTGGGGTGGGTACGAGGTCGCCTGGGGTTGGAATGGGTATGGGGTGGCCTGGGGTTGGAATGGGTATGGGTATGGGGTGGCCTGGGGTTGGAATGGGTATGGGTATGGGGTGGCCTGGGGTTGGAATGGGTATGGGTATGGGTGGCCTGGGGTTGGAATGGGTTATGGGTATGGGGTGGCCTGGGGTTGGAATGGGTATGGAGTGGCCTTGGGGTTGGGGAAAGGGTTGGTATGGGAACTGAGGATGGGGTTGGTATGGGAATTGAGGATGGGGTTGGTATGGGAATTGAGGATGGGGTTGGTACGGGAATTGAGGATGGGGTTGGTATGGGAGGTGGGGTTGGGGTTGTTGTAGTGGTGGATGAGGTGTTCCTGAGCGGTCCCCAGTGGTGTCGGAAGAGGTGCTGTCCTCTACACTTCCACTCCCACTGGTCCCCACTGACTGGTCACTATCTGGGTTAAACATTTTCTGTGATTCCTGGTGTGCCATGTCTCTTCTAAACTACCCTTTAGTACACCCTCGATCCGGACTCACTACAACCGTGATCTTATACAAATAAAAAAAAAAATCACAACTCTTTTCCAAGAGAAAACTACTAAATTCCCAAAGTAGGAAATATACCGATTTATCGAGAAAATCGCTGAAGTGAATCCAATGAATGAGAGTCTGCCCCGCACTCGTGTCTGCCCGTGAAATATCCCGCAGTTCTATTACTGAAACCTAAGTCCTTTATGTCAAAAAAATTAAAGAATCTATTTTATATAAAACAATTTAAATGATAACGCAACTAACACGCAGCACTCGTGATGGATTAATAAAGAATATTTACTGTACTAGAATATTAAACGCACTTGAAGTGAGCAGCGTGGCCACTGATGACTGATGGAGCGGGACCAGCTGCGCTGAAAAAAAACTAAGTCCCGCGCTTTTCGCTTAAACGCTGAAAAATCTAAATTTTTTTTTGTTCTGAAGGAAAAGAACTAGTTTTACGTTAATAACCGCTCTAGCGATTAATATAGACACCCAGGACATATATTTGCTTACCAAAGATTGAATTTTTATCAAAACTGCGTTTTTACTCAATTGCTGGACTCATAAAAAATATTCTATCACCCCAAATATCACAAAACTCCTTTAATTTACAAAAATTTGGGTTTCTCGTTCCCAGATATAAATACGTTATTATTTAATACTGACGCTGTAGGCCGAACAATATTGACACATCGGGCGGTTTCAACACTCACTAATTCGAATTTTCGTCAAAATCCGAGATTTTCACCTCAATGGACTCTGACAAAATTACAACACGATTTTCTCGAAAAATAACTAAATTCGGCAAAATGTAATTATCACTGTTTAATACTTACGGACAGAATTACGTCCCTTGCGCGCACTAGAGAGTAATACTGACCCTAGAATATACACGAAACATGAAAATTAGAATTTCCGCCAAAAAGTCAGATTCTAGCCCAAGCTGGACTTAGAAAATTTTCCACCTACGTTTCTACTGAAGACAGAATTCTAAGTCTAAAAACACAATTCTACCGTCTTACTGGTAAACACTAGAATAATATCACTCGCATCGACTGGAGAATCCTAATGATACCCAGATCATATACATGACCCGCGAATACAATTTAATTACAGCTAACGACTTTCCGACGTTGACTTAGCCGAAAACTTATCCCGAAATACTTAGAAATATTCCACGGACTCTATCAAACATTTACACAAAAATTACTATCCCTTAAACTCCTTCACTTATCTATCGTGACCGACATATAGCCCTAAGTCCAGAGGATTAACTACGCTCTAGAAACAAACGCCTCTGACTTAGACTAATACAACAGGGAATAGCAAAACTTAATGTACGCACTTAGCCTAATATGCAAGAAAATGCTAAACACTTGGATAAAAAAAATTTTTAACCGGGGATTGAATGTAAGGAAAAAAAATAATCTCTAGAACAACGAAAATAAACGGAATTACTTTAAAAATTTAAGTATACTTAATTCAAAAAAATACACTCGACTTAATCTTATAATTGCTCCTACCGGCTCGCCGTACCACACCTAGCCTAGGGGTCTCGACCATCTAGGTTCTAACAGAGCGACACGCAGCTTTCAGCAACAATTACGACTAGGGAAGACTCAACCTCCACTAAGTGTGCGATCACTTAGTTGTTGAATCGCTGCTAGGTAGGTTACTAGTCCGTCCCTCGGAGGCCGCAACGCCCTTCACGGATTTACGTTTTTCCTAGCGTTTTGGGTCGTCTAATAACGCCCTCGGATCTATCTCCTGGCGTCCCACAGATATATCCGCCCAGACAGCCCACAAGGAACTGCTGTTGAGAGTATGGCGGCTCCCAACACCTCTGAATTAATTGCAATGGGTCGAGTATGGTACCCAGTCCAATTAACTCGGAGCGGTCTCCTTTTCAATAAATCTTAACAGCCTAATCTTACTGACTAAACCTTAATCATATCAGCCCGCATGACCCAAGATTCGCCAATCCCCACTCAAACGCACTGTTGTGAGGCGCACTGCTAAACCTGGCCCGCGGCTGTCTCCTTAGCATCCGCGCACGTGTTCGAATGGCTAGACGCGTGAGCCTTTCAACAATTTCAAACAAAATTGTTGAAACCACCGCTGTGCACCATTGTAACATGGGTAGGGTTTCTCGTCTTATCTTTCCTTCTTCTTTTCCCCCTCTACCCGTATTCTTACTTTTTATTCTCTACAAGGGAATCCAAAACTTTTACCAAAGCCAACTCCACGCCACGTGGTCCTAAGATGATTGACCGACTTAGGATTCAACAACCAGTATGACGTGACCTAGGCTTCGAGCAAAACCCTAGAGTCGCCTCCGCCGCCACCACCAGACCAGTAACACAGAGCAATGATCGAGGTCTGGATCGATCATGCTAAGTAATCAACCTTGGGGCTTGATCCCCACTATAACCGATGACCTTGAGAGTTCTTAAGTGTGGAATTAATTACACGGGAGTGATGAATTCCGATTCGATGTTAGAATAGACGCCCAATCCAACTCTTCCTCGTTTGGACCACGTGACCAGGACAAGTTCCCATACTGTACATATAACAAATACATGGAAATAATAAAATGCAAAATAATAACTAATTAATTTATTAAAAGAAAAACTAAAACAAAATCTAAAGATGTTCACTCCCTGTCACTTTAACACTCCCTACTTTTCCTGAACGGCAATGAGTTGACTATCCCTATAAAAAAAACTCATAAAGCAACTCTACCTTGGGCGACCAGCTCTAGATGTTGGGGGGACTGGTCTTGGGAGAGAGGTAAGATGGTTGACCTCTCCCAGTTGATCTGGTGTCCACACTGATCTCTCCTCGTCTGGTCTACCCCAGACTAGAGCATTGTATCCTTCCGCATAGTCTAAGTTTTACCAAGTTACTAGCAAGGTTTAAGTTATAACAATTAACCTCTGTTGTACTTAATTGATCCAGACTGGTTGAATTATTTTACTGAAATTAAATTACACAAGCATCTAACGGCAGAGCTGTTCCCGATCCCCAAACTGGTTAATTGAACTTTGAGAAATAGTAGACATGTCAACCCTGATGACCTATGACTGCCAGGTCACTCCGTCTTACAACTTAGATCTGATTCGTAATGTCACTGATGGTGACTTAACTCAATAATTAGAATACTCTTGATATTGTACCCAGAAATATTATACAATACAATTTTAATACAAAATGAATAAAGGCTAATTTCTCTAACTTACTGAATACTATAGGATGATCCATTATACGCAGCTATGAACAAGGCGTCGATTATTTTCACCGCGAATTCCCCTGGGGTCAGGTCCCGGGTCACCACGCGGGCCCAGCTTCCCATTCTCTTTTGTCGATAAACCACTCTGGATAATTCTTACAACCAGCCTAGTTTGTTACAACGGCATGGGTGGGACACCTGAGAGTGTGAACCTGACTGACATCCGAGGAGATGCGTCAGGAGACCGCCAAGCCATTGAGTACCCTGTCTCGGTAGTGATGAAGACAGAGGTGGCCGACGAGGGAGACGCTGGAGAATATAAGACAGTGTCGATTCATCCGGTAGAAGAGATCGACATAGATATAGCATGGCTGTTTGATGAAGGTCCAGCCCAGGAAAATGAAGTCTCGGTGAGGTCAAAAGTGAAGATGACCCAGCCGAAGAAAACTCATGTGAAGAGAATGGACCTGAGTAGAGCCCAGACTGCTGAAATTAAGAAAATGCAACTCTGCTGAGTAGGAATGAGGAAAGATGTGGACAGACTGAGGTTGGAAGTAGAGCGTCAAGTTGTCCACGAGCACAGAGGCATATGGATAGTGGAGTTAAGTTGTGGGAGATGTCAAGAGTTGACATGTTCCACAGGAAACGTGAAGAAAAGATAGTGAAGAAGAGTAATAGCCGAGAAAATGAAAGGAGAAGAGACAGTATGTGTGGAGAGATGCTTACAAGCACTCTAGGAGAGGTAAAGCGACATGTACGGTCGAGTGCTGTTGTATGTAGTACAGTGCTCGAAGAAACTTTAAGGGAACGAAGAAGAGTTGAAGGAGAAGAAATGGAGTTGTATAAAGATGAGAAGTGTGGGAAGAGGATGATGATGCAAGCATGGAGGAATAGAAGAAAGCCGAGGACTCAATGGAAGTCAAACAGGATGAGGTCTCAGATAAATGAAGAGACGAAAGGGAGGATCGTCGGTGAAGACAAGGGAGTGAAGTATGATGACAGGAGACGAAAGTATAATGGCAGTAGATGGAAGTGTGAAGACGACAGAGGAGGTACAGACAGTAGATGTCTGACTCTGGACGTGAAGAGAAGAAGACGAGGTAACGGAGAGTGGAAACAATAAGTAGAGTGGATCGATGGAGTGCAGGCGTCCATGGAGGACAGCCTAGCCAAGAGGTGCCAGAGAGGTCAGATCGTTTGTGAGAAGATCATGTTTCTGGCGAGTTGTGAGCCGGATGTTGCAAGGTGCAACAAACTAATTGTAGACTCCTAAGGGAGTATATCGGTTGAAGAACAAGACAGTGTGGTGGCAGATGTATTATCCCGAGCTTTGCCACTGGAATAACTCTCAAAAATAAGGAGAGGGGAGTGTTATGATCTTAGCCTGCAGGAGAAACGAGTCTCCCTCCTTGAGAGTTATTCATCAAGCCTGACCTGATTAGAAGGTCTAGCAAATATTGAGGTGATAACCCATATGAAAAATAGTATGGTGGATTCAATGAACAGTTTAGATTATGGGCAGTAAGTAAGGAAATAGATATATGACTGGCAAGGAGATGTGGACATTTTGCTGGAGGCGTGAGGCTCGTTTCTGGAGGGCTCTGACTTCACTTGAGGCCAGACATCACAGGGGGAAAGCCGTGCTCCGTTGAGCTCCCGTCAGAAGGGAACCCCTAGTGATATATCTCGAAGAGAAAAGAAGTGTGTAGACGTGTCAGCTGTGGAACTGAGCTGGGAACGTTGTGGTCTCAAGTCCTGGTCGAAGAGGAGAGTATTAAACCGCCCAGAGGCATTATTGTGGGCCGTGGAAGCGCCCTGACCAAGCTTCGTCAGAGGGAGGAGCGCCCTCGACCAGACAATCTGTGGTAAGCACGATATACGCCAGTTCATAGTGGTCGTTTGTAGTTGGTCGTGTGCCCAGCGACAGTAGCAATGTTTATTGATAAGTTAGACATGTTTTGATAAGGCAGAAAGCCTGAAATAAGAGAGTGGAGAGGGAGGAACACAGAGCGACGTCCGTCCCCTCTGAGCGCTGGCAGGCAACTGAGGGAGCCCGGCTCCTGACGGTGGAAGACCCTCCCAGCGTGAGTGAGGACCGCCGTGAGGACTGCCGTCGGGCGAGGTGGAGTATGGACCCGCCCAAAACGGGGGAGTCCACTCTCACTGTATGTAGAGGACAGATAGAGGTTTGAGGCAAGCATATTGTGTGATTATTTGTGTTTATGTGTTAAAGGGGAAACATTTATATTGGAGTGTCGATGGGTTGCAGGTTTGTCTTTGGGGAAGAAGTTGCTGAGAACTTCGAAGCCAGCACAGAGGGAGTAGTTGATGAGACTCCAAGGTAGTGGAGCAGAGGACCTCGAGCTGTGAGGAGAAGCAGTGAAGAGGAGTGTCACGTGCTTCTGTAGAAGTGGTGAAGCACCATAGTTGCTCGAGGAAACTTCATGGTGTAGCAGCCGAGAGAGCTGTGGAGGACCCTAGCAGAAGGGTGAAGCACCGTAGTTGCTCAAGGAAACTTCATGATAGCAGCCTGGAGGAGCTGCAGAGGCTCCTGGTAGTGAAGCCCGGAAGAACCTAAAGATATTAGGGTAGTGAACTTCCAGAGGTGGAAGGGAAGTTCTGGTGGATTACTTGTAGGGAGTTGATAGTGTTTGGTTGTCATTAGCGTGCAAGACGCAGTGAGAGGTGAGTGATTGTTGTCTTATGTCAAGGAGTGTTTTATACTGAAGTTTAGAGTTGCAGGCGTAGGCTGGATTACTTACAGATGTATGCATTCTAGGACTGATAGGGTGATCGATTGATCATTGCGGTGTAGCAAGGAACATTTATGCTGATATATGTTATTGCATTCACATGCTGATTTTCTTTGTACACATTTATAGATACATATTTATATTCTCTTGCTTTATGGTGCAACAGTGTATGTAGACTTGATCAACTTGAGGAGGTTGATAGTATCAGGTGGTGAACCAGGAGATAGGATACCACTTGATAAGCTGATGATAGAGTTCTAATGGTGTTGGAGTGCAACCTGATTGAAATAGTATAGAGTATAGGATTCATTATTATTATGTGTGTGTATGTATTGTATATGTGCTTTGTCCAGTAAATGTATTCCAATTTGCTGGTGTTTGCCCTTGTCCTAGTGAGGCTTCCCAGGAAATAGTAAAGGAAGAGAGAGAGAGAGAAAGAACCAAGAACCACCGCTGTGGACAGGGTAAGATGGAAGATTAGAAAGTTAAAGGGGATTGAGGAGACCACATCACATAAGGAGAGAGTGGGGAATCACAGCGGCTCGAGTTGGTGTGTGCACGTGACAACGAGGCTAAGTATTGGAGCCGCATCCCCTAAACGTGTGACGTTGAGCCCCTCTCCAAGAGCCAGAAGCGCCCAGGGTGATCTCCTGGTAAAGTATAAACACTCTACCGAGTTTTGGGTTGGGTTGTCCATAGAGAAGGATCAACGACAACAACACCAACCAACCCACAATCTATAATAGTATCCACATGATTGACAGGCTGATAAGGTTCGTCAACTAATTATCTCTGCAGGGGATCACGAGAAACCCATTAAGCACACACGTATATTTCCTTAAATCAGCATGATTTTGACAGGTAACAACCAATAAAAATTTTAGTACAGTAATGATTGCGTGAGATAAAGATGGTATGGGAATGCCACACTCACCAAAGCAACTAGAGAGGAGTGGTAGAGGGGGAGTGGGGTAGCAGGCTATGACTACCCACACCAAAGCCAGTCTAGTCAGTTTAATCAACACCACGGTGAGGGGCAGTTGATTAAACATACTACCTCTGCGTACTACCTGTCATAGCATGTGGGCTGCCTACTGCATAAGTGTGTAGGTGGGCGGGGTGTTTTAGTGTGGGCATGGGGCGAGCGCGGGCGGGTGCAGAGGACGCATCATGTCGAGGTGTGAGCCTGGGCTAACCGCAGTCTCTTAACGATGATTAGTAATGCGATAGTGGGCGAGGACCCACCCAATTAACTAGCAAAAGGGTATGACGGTAATCCATTAAGTATCCACACTAATCACTGCGTGGGTTCGTGCATGCGTGGTAAGCTCTTTACCTCATCATCCTTCATACCTCTGCCTCAGTGCTAAGGACTCAATCATAGAAGGTTGATGTGTGTAACAAGCTCTTCTCAACCCCTTGTAAAGTTCATTGAGTGGCTCGAGGTGATTATTCTCTTATCAACCCGAGGAATGTGAGGTGATCACATCTCTGTAGACATCACTGAGGTCTCCCTGTCTAGTTTTGTGTCTGTCGGTCTGTATGAGTGGCCGTCTCTCTCTCTCTCTTTCTCTCTCTTGAAGGCAGTAGATTAGTACCCGATCTGTGGAGACTTCCCCATTTCTCCCCTCTCCTGGTCGATGGCCTGGTCGACCAGGTTGGTCGACAACCGGACCGCGGGGACGATAAGCCCCGGAAGCACCTTAAGGTAACCTCCCCCTCTCCATACACAACGAAGAGAGAGAGATAAAAAGGGGAGGGCTTAATGCCACTTATTATTACCATCTTTATGACAACATTAATTACAATTTTGCCTAATCTGAGGATTTCAATTAAGTCTTATTAAAGTGAGGATAATGCTGGTATTCACTGTTACGCAGGACAGAGGGTCACACACAAGACAATAGGTCTAAACTGGCACATATATATGTCATGGTTACAATCAATGTTTTAATGTATGAATATGTAAAAAAAACTTTCTATTGTGCACTGCCTCACAAGGGCAGGGAAGGGTTCATAAGTGATGCAGCTTGAGTATTATAAATAAAATAGTTCTTCATTCTATAAAATGAACAAGCAAATTTTGGATAAATTGTTAGGATGTCGTCCAGAACATCCGAGTCAATAAAATAGTTACACAGTTGGTGGTACAATAGGCCAGGAGGTCTAAAATCTTTTATGGTATCACATTCAACAATATAGTGTTCTAGTGAATCCATTAAAGGTTTATCACTGAATTTACAATCTGAATATTTTGGTAGTGATTCAGCCTCACTAACCTGCCAGATGTGTCTATTGTCAAGGCGAATTCGCAAGACCATCACATTACCTGGTCTGGTTACTGTGCTGACCATACAAATACCTATAATTACAAAACTTGGCATAGCTTTTAATACTGCTGCTTTCAGGTCTCTGGGCATTTCTTAGTTCTTCTAATTCTGAATTAATTTCTTTAATTTGTATGTTTCTAATAATTGCATTAGATAGTCCATAGTCATAATCAGTGTTTTATTTCCTGCAAGCCTCATTGGCCAATCAATCTACAAAGTCATCTTTTCTAACTCCAACATAGGATGGGATCAACACAAATTTTATATGATAGTTATTATCATTGGCAAAAATTACATTCCATTTAATATTACAAGCTACTTCAGACATACATTGTGATGGGTTATTTAAAGACTGCAGAGAACTTTTAAAGTCACAGAATATCACTCCACCACCATTGAGCTTAAAGGTACTCAGTGGATAGATAAATACCCAAAAGCTCAGTCTGTGTCGTACGTGCTCAATTGTTCTATCTCTGTGTACTAGACATGATCATTTCATTCCCTTAAGATACTGCACATGCACAACCTGTTCTACCAGTGCCTAACTGCACGGAGCCATCAGTAAAAGCATAGGATTCAGTTGGTTTGAGAAATTGAAGATGACTGTCAATAGCTTCTAATGTTATACATTTCATAGTTTTAGTGTTATACATTGCTCCTTAATGTCATTAATCTAATTGGCTCATATGCACACCTAGAAGACCAAAACACTTCGAACAGAGTTTTACCCCCACCACCCACTATGCCTGGCTAGTCACCTGCCGGTACAAAAATACGCTGCATGCACAGCCAGGCACAACTGAGAGGGCCGACCTTCCACATCTCTTCCACTTCCCTTCTACTTCTCTTCCAATTGTCCGCCTAGATCACATACCTCAGACACTAAAAGAAGGCGTTTACACAACGTAGATATGTTTCACACCTGTCATACCCCTCCTCCCCACAGCTTATATTCCACTTCCTCTTCCATTTCCAGTTTCCTCAACTACTCTTCCACATCACTCCTCCTCCTCCTCCTCACACTATGCACCACCGTTGGCTCTCACACTCTCCAAAGGGACAGAGCTTATCTCTATCTCAAGCTACGCTAACCGGCTCAAAATGACAATATTCGCACGTTAATTCGCTAATTACTCACCAGGACAGCTGGTGCAACACCTTTGCACCACCTGCCAAGGTGATGCGCACGGTTATTGGCGTACATCTCCCTATTAATACCTTCGGTCATCATGACGCCTACCTGTCCCATCAGGAGCACTTCCTGCCACCCTGGCAGACAACACCTTCGGTCATGACCCATCAGGAGCACTTCCTGCCACCCTGGCAGACAACACCTTCGGTCATGACCCACCAGGAGCACTTCCTGCCACCCTGGCAGACAACACCTTCGGTCATGACCCACCAGGAGCACTTCCTGCCACCCTGGCAGACATCACCTTCGGTCATGACCCACCAGGAGCACTTCCTGCCACCCTGGCAGACAACACCTTCGGTCATGACCCTCCAGGAGCACTTCCTGCCACCCTGGCAGACAACACCTTCGGTCATGATCCCCCAGGAGCACTTCCTGCCACCCTGGCAGACAACACCTTCGGTCATGACCCACCAGGAGCACTTCCTGCCACCCTGGCAGACAACACCTTCGGTCATGACCCTCCAGGAGCACTTCCTGCCACCCTGGCAGACAACACCTTCGGTCATGACCCACCAGGAGCACTTCCTGCCACCCTGGCAGACAACACCTTCGGTCATGACCCACCAGGAGCACTTCCTGCCACCCTGGCAGACAACACCTTCGGTCATGACCCACCAGGAGCACTTCCTGCCACCCTGGCAGACAACACCTTCGGTCATGACCCACCAGGAGCAATTCCTGCCACCCTGGCAGACAACACCTTCGGTCATGACCCACCAGGAGCACTTCCTGCCACCCTGGCAGACAACACCTTCGGTCATGACCCACCAGGAGCACTTCCTGCCACCCTGGCAGACAACACCTTCGGTCATGACCCACCAGGAGCACTTCCTGCCACCCTGGCAGACAACACCTTCGGTCATGACCCACCAGGAGCAATTCCTGCCACCCTGGCACACAACACCTTCGGTCATGACCCTCCAGGAGCACTTCCTGCCACCCTGGCAGACAACACCTTCGGTCATGACCCACCAGGAGCACTTCCTGCCACCCTGGCAGACAACACCTTCGGTCATGACCCACCAGGAGCACTTCCTGCCACCCTGGCAGACAACACCTTCGGTCATGACCCTCCAGGAGCACTTCCTGCCACCCTGGCAGACAACACCTTCGGTCACCATGGCGCCTACATGTCCCACAACCATCACAAGCACCAGCTCACCACAACCACCACAAGTACCAGCTCACCACAACCACCACAAGCACCAGCTCACCACAACCACCACTAGTACCAGCTCACCACAACCATCTCAAGTACCAGCTCACTACTACCATCACAAGTACCAGCTCACCACAACAACCACAAGTACCAGCTCACCACAACCATCTCAAGTACCAGCTCACCACAACCATCTCAAGTACCAGCTCACAACTACATCCACAAGTACCAGCTCACCACAACCACCACAAGTACCAGCTCACCACAACCACCACAAGTACCAGCTCACCACAACCATCTCAAGTACCAGCTCACCACAACCACAACAAGTACCAGCTCACCTCAACCACCACAAGTACCAGCTCACCACAACCACCACAAGTACCAGCTCACCACAACCACCACAAGTACCAGCTCACCACAACCACCACAAGTACCAGCTCACCACAACCACCACAAGTACCAGCTCACCACAACCATCTCAAGTACCAGCTCACCACAACCATCTCAAGTACCAGCTCACCACTAACACCACAAGTACCAGCTCACCTCAACCATCTCAAGTACCAGCTCACCACAACTACCACAAGTACCAGCTCACCACAACCAAAAAAACCATCACAAGTACCAGCTCACCACAACCATCTCAGGTACCAGCTCACCACAACCACCACAAGTACCAGCTCACCACAACCCAAAAAACCATCACAAGTACCAGCTCACCACAACCATCACAAGTACCAGCTCACCACAACCATCTCAAGTACCAGCTCACAACTACAACCACAAGTACCAGCTCACCTCAACCACCACAAGTACCAGCTCACCACAACCACCACAAGTACCAGCTCACCACAACCACCACAAGTACCAGCTCACCACAACCACCACAAGTACCAGCTCACCACAACCACCACAAGTACCAGCTCACCACAACCACCACAAGTACCAGCTCACCACAACCACCACAAGTACCAGCTCACCAGAACCATCTCAAGTACCAGCTCACTTCAACCACCACAAGTACCAGCTTACCACAACCATCTCAAGTACCAGCTAACCACAACCACCACAAGTACCAGCTCACCACAACCACCACTAGTACCAGCTCACCACAACCATCTCAAGTACCAGCTCACTACTACCATCACAAGTACCAGCTCACCACTACCACCACAAGTACCAGCTCACCACAACCACCACAAGTACCAGCTCACCACAACCACCACAAGTACCAGCTCACCACAAACATCTCAAGTACCAGCTAACCACAACCACCACAAGTACCAGCTCACCACAACCACCACTAGTACCACCTCACCACAACCATCTCAAGTACCAGCTCACTACTACCATCACAAGTACCAGCTCACCACTACCACCACAAGTACCAGCTCACCTCAACCATTACAAGTACCAGCTCACCACAACCACCACAAGTACCAGCTCACCACAACCACCACAAGTACCAGCTCACCACTACCACCACAAGTACCAGCTCACCACAACCACCACAAGTACCAGCTCACCACAACCACCACAAGTACCAGCTCACCACAACCATCTCAAGTACCAGCTCACCTCAACCACCACAAGTACCACCTCACCACAACCACCACAAGTACCAGCTCATCACAACCACCACAAGTACCAGCTCACCACAACCATCTCAAGTACCAGCTCACCACAACCATCTCAAGTACCCGCTCACCACAACCACCACAAGTTCCAGCTCACCACTACCACCACAAGTACCAGCTCACCACAACCACCACAAGTACCAGCTCACCACAACCACCACAAGTACCAGCTCACCACAACCACCACAAGTACCAACTCACCACTACCACCACAAGTACCAACTCACCACAACCAAAAAAACCATCACAAGTACCAGCTCACCACTACTACCACAAGTACCAACTCACCACAACCAAAAAAAACATCACAAGCACCAGCTCTCCACAACCACCACAAGTACCAGCTCACCACAACCATCTCAAGTACCAGCTCACCACAACCATCTCAAGTACCAGCTCACCACAACCACCACAAGTACTAGCTCACCACAACCACCACAAGTACCAGCTCACCACAACCATCACAAGTACCAGCTCACCACAACCACCACAAGTACCAGCTCACCACAACCACCACAAGTACCAGCTCACCACAACCATCACAAGTACCAGTTCACCACAACCACCACAAGTACCAGCTCACCACAACCATCTCAAGTACCAGCTCACCACAACCATCTCAAGTACCAGCTCACCACAACCACCACAAGTACCAGCTCACCACAACCACCACAAGTACCAGCTCACCACAACCAATTCAAGTACCAGCTCACCACAACTACCACAAGTACCAGCTCACCACAACCACCACAAGTACCAGCTCACCACAACCACCACAAATACCAGCTCACCACAACCACCACAAGTACCAGCTCACCACAACCATCTCAAGTACCAGCTCACCTCAACCACCACAAGTACCAGCTCACCACAACCACCACAAGTACCAGCTCATCACAACCACCACAAGTACCAGCTCACCACAACTACCACAAGTACCAGCTCACCACAACCACCACAAGTACCAGCTCACCACAACCATCTCAAGTACCAGCTCACCACAACCACCACAAGTTCCAGCTCACCACTACCACCTCAAGTACCAGCTCCCCACAACCACCACAAGTACCAGCTCACCACAACCACCACAAGCACCAGCTCACCACAACCACCACAAGTACCAGCTCACCACTACCACCACAAGTACCAACTCACCACAACCAAAAAAAACCATCACAAGTACCAGCTCACCACAACCACCACAAGTACCAGCTCACCACAACCATCACAAGTACCAGCTCACCACAACCATCACAAGTACCAGCTCACCACAACCATCACAAGTACCAGCTCACCACAACCACCACAAGTACCAGCTCACCACAACCATCACAAGTACCAGCTCACCACAACCACCACAAGTACCAGCTCACCACAACCACCACAAGTACCCGCTCACCACAACCACCACAAGTACCAGCTCACCACAACCATCTCAAGTACCAGCTCACCACAAACATCTCAAGTACCAGCTCACCACAACCATCTCAAGTACCAGCTCACCACAATCATCTCAAGTACCTGCTCACCACAACCATCTCAAGTACCAGCTCACCACAACCACCACAAGTACCAGCTCACCACAACCACCACAAGTACTAGCTCACCACAACCACCACAAGTACCAGCTCACCACAACCATCACAAGTACCAGCTCACCACAACCACCACAAGTACCAGCTCATCACAACCACCACAAGTACCAGCTCACCACAACTACCACAAGTACCAGCTCACCACAACCACCACAAGTACCAGCTCACCATAACCATCTCAAGTACCAGCTCACCACAACCACCGCAAGTTCCAGCTCACCACTACCACCACAAGTACCAGCTCCCCACAACCACCACAAGTACCAGCTCACCACAACCACCACAAGCACCAGCTCACCACTACCACCACAAGTACCAGCTCACCACTACCACCACAAGTACCAACTCACCACAACCAAAAAAAAACATCACAAGTACCAGCTCACCACAACCACCACAAGTACCAGCTCACCACAACCATCACAAGTACCAGCTCACCACAACCATCACAAGTACCAGCTCACCACAACCATCACAAGTACCAGCTCACCACAACCACCACAAGTACCAGCTCACCACAACCACCACAAGTACCAGCTCACCACAACCACCACAAGTACCCGCTCACCACAAGTACCAGCTCACCACAACCACCACAAGTACCAACTCACCACAACCATCTCAAGTACCAGCTCACCACAACCATCACAAGTACCAGCTCACCACAACCACCACAAGTACCAGCTCACCACAACCACCACAAGTACCAGCTCACCACAACCACCACAAGTACCAGCTCACCACAAGTACCAGCTCACCACAACCACCACAAGTACCAACTCACCACAACCATCTCAAGTACTAGCTCACCACAACCATCTCAAGTACCAGCTCACCACAACCACCACAAGTTCCAGCTCACCACTACCACCACAAGTACCAGCTCACCACAACCACCACAAGTACCAGCTCACCACAACCACCACAAGTAACATCTCACCACAACCACCACTAGTACCAGCTCACCACTACCACCACAAGTACCAACTCACCACAACCAAAAATACCATCACAAGTATCAGCTCACCACAACCACCACAAGTACCAGCTCACCACAACCATCTCAAGTACCAGCTCACCACAACCACCACAAGTACCAGCTCACCACAACCACCACAAGTACCAGCTCACCACAACCACCACAAGTACCAGCTCACCACAACCACCACAAGTACCAGCTCACCACAACCATCTCAAGTACCAGCTCACCACAACCACCACAAGTACCAGCTTACCACAACCATCTCAAGTACCAGCTCACCACAACCACCACAAGTACCAGCTCACCACAACCATCTCAAGTACCAGCTCACCACAACCATCTCAAGTACCAGCTCACCACAACAACCACAAGTACCAGCTCACCACAACCACCACAAGTACCAGCTCACCACAACCATGGTGAGCTGCCAGAGGTAGTCACACACAGTTGGGTGGTGACAGGTACAGAGACTAAGGAGAACTGCCAGAGAGGCAGTCACTCTAAGTTAACTATAGACAGGTATAGATTCTCCGGATAGCTGGAAGAGATATATTCACGCACAGTCTGGGGACAGGTACAGAGACTCAGGTTAGCTGCCAGAGGTAGTCACTCACAATTCGCTAGGGACAAGTAAAGAGACTTAGGATAGCTGCCAGAGAGTTGGTCACTCACAGTTGGCCGTGTACAGGTACAAAATCATAGATATTCGCAGTTTGTTGGGGAGAGGGACAAAGACTAACGATAGCACCCAGTGTGGCAGTCACTCGCAGTTGGCTGGTGAGAGCGACAGAGACTCACGATGGCATCCTAACGCAGTCACTCACATGTTAGCTGGGACAGGTATAGAAACTCAGGATAGCAGAAAGTGATGCAGTCACTGACAGTTGGATGGGGACAGGTACAGAGACTCAGGATAGGTGCCAGAGGTAGTCACTCACTCACTGTTGCCTGGGGACAGGTAGAGTGACTCAGGATAGCAGTAGAAGTAGTCACTCACAGTTGGCTGGGGACAGGCACAGAGACTCAGAATTGCTGCCAGATGTAGTCACTCACAGTTGGCTGGGGACAGGCACAGAGACTCAGAATTGCGGCCAGATGTAGTCACTCACAGTTGGCTGGGGACAGGCACAGAGACTCAGAATTGCGGCCAGATGTAGTCACTCATAGTTGGCAGGTGACAGGTAAAGGGACTCAGGATAGCCGCCAGAGAGAGATAGTCACTCACAATTGGCTGGGGATAGATACAATGACTCAGGATAGCTGCAGAAGTAGTCACTATTATGTTGTGGGTTGGTGTCGTGGTGCTGTCGTTGTTGTTGATCCTTCTCTACGGATAACCCAACCCACAACTCGGCAGAGTGCTTATACTTTACCAGTAGATCACCCTGGGCGCTTCTGGCTCTTGGAGAGGGGCTCAACGTCACACGTTTAGGGGATGCGGCTCCAATACTTAGCCTCGTTGTCACGTGCACACACCCACTCGAGCAGCTGTGACTCCCCACTCTCTCCTTAGGTGATATGATCTCCTCAATCTCCCTTTGACTTATTAGTTTTCCGTCCTACCCTGTCCACAGCGGTGGTTCTTAGTTATTTCTCTCTCTCTCTCCTTCTTTACTACATCCTGCAAAGCCTCTCTAGGACAAGGGCAAACACCAGCAAATTTGAATACATTTACTGGACAAAGCACATACACAGTACATAAATACACACATATAATAATAATAATAATAATGAATCCTATACTATATACTATTTCAATCAGGTTGTACTCCAACACCATCAGAACTCTATCATCTGCTTATGAAGTGCTATCCTATCTCCTGATTCACCACCTGATATTACCAACCTTCTCAAGTAGGTCAAGTCTTATAATACAATGTTGCAATATCAGCAAGAGAATATATATCTATAAACATGTACAAGGAAAATCAGCATAAGAATGCAATAACATATATCAGTATAAATGTTCCTTGATACACAACAATGATCAATCGATCACCCTATCAGTCCTAGAACTCATACATCTGTAGCTAATCCAGCCTACGACTGTAACTCTATAATTCAGTATAAACACTCCTCGGCACAAGAATGGCAAACAATCACTCATCTTTCACTGCGTCTTGCACGCTAATAACAACCTAACACTCTAACAACTTCCTACAAGTAATCAACTTTCCTTCCTCATCTGGAAGTTCACTACCCTGATCTCTTTAGGTTCTTCCGGGTTTATCTACCAGGATCCTCTGCAGCACTTCTTGGCTGCTACACCATGAAGTTTTCCTTGAGCAACTATGGTGCTTCACCACTTCTGCTAGGGTCCTCCACAGCTCTCCTGGCTGCTACACCATGAAGTTTGCTCGAACAGAACTTGAGTTTCGCCACTGGTACTACAGAAGCACGTGACACTCCTCTTCACTGCTTCTCCTCACAGCTCGAGGTCCTACTCTTCCACTACCTTGGAGTCTCATCAACTACTCCCTCTGTGCTGGCTTCGAAGTTCTCAGCAACTTCTTCCCCAAAGACAAACCTGCAACCCATTGACACTCCAATAAAAACGTTTCCCCTTAAACACATAAACGAAATAATCCACACAGTATGTTTGCCTCCAACATCTATCTGCTCTCTACATACTGTGAGAGTGGACTCCCTCGTTTGGGCTGGTCCATGTTCTACCTTGCCCAGCGGTCCTCACTCACTTTGGGAGGGTCCTCCGCTGCCAGTCAGTTGGCTTCAGGTGGTCGACGGGAGAGGACGTACTGCTCGTCACTCCAGCTGTCTCTCTCATCTCCGTCCTCTTATTTAGGCTTCCTGCCTTACCAAAACATGTCTAACTTATCAATAACCATTTGCTACTGTCGCTGGGCACACGCCCAACTACAAGTAATCACTATAAACTGGCTTAAATCGTGCTTACCACAGATTGTCTAGTCGAGGGTGCTATCCCTCTGACGGCGTCTGATCAGGGCACTCCCACGGCCCACGATAATGTCTCTGGGTGGCTTAATAAACACTTCTCGCCGTCCAGGACTTGAGACCACAACGTTCCCAGCTCGGTTCCACTGCCGGAACGTCTGCACACTTCCTTTCTCTTGGAGATATATCGCTAGGGTTCCTTTCTAACAGGAGCTCACACAGAGCGCAGCTTTCCCTCGTGATGTACTCAAGTGACTTAACCTTTTAACTGCGCAACGAGCCTGCAGGCCCAGGCTTCGGGTGCGCAACGCGCCTCCGGGTGTTTTTATTTTTCACTTTCCATTCAAAACTCCCGCGGCTACATGGGGTTCACATCAGCTTCCTCAGGGCTCTTGTAAACAGACGCCATCTTTAAAAAAAATCATGGTTCACATTGCCTGGTGTTAGAGCCTCAGTAGTGAGTGAGCAACCAAGGCTGGCGCTCGCAGCATGAGCGCACAGCACTGCTGTTCAGCGTGTGTCCACAGCATCGCCTAATATGGTCAAAATATATATATATAATCTGTTTTATTTAGCTATGAGAGTATTATAGAAGAGCCCGAGTGTGATAATGATTAGGTACAATGTTCAAATATCAGGTATTCAATGCTGTTCACGATGTTCACAGTGCTAGCCACAGCACCACAGCATTATTTCGTCCATCTAGGAATCTTCAAACGACTTTTTAGGTTCCTTTCCAAAATAAACTTGTGGTCAATTATTCATTTACAGGTATTAATGACCAGGATTGTGGTTATAATTAGCATAGTGGGTAGGAAGGAGGAATTTTGGGGAGGGAGGGAGAAAGGGAGAGAATTCAGGTAGCCTCACTGTGTGGCAGTAACTCTTGTTTTGCTCTCCATACTAGCTTAGTGGTTTGCTATGGGCAACACATATGTACATGTGTATATGCAGTGTGTATATAGTGTAATAACAGCACCAGGAGTATGTTGTGAGGAGCTATTTTGGTGAGGGAGGTGACGTCGTAATCGTGGCATCGTCTGCTGTCTGCTGTGTGATTTGTCATGCAGTGTATGGTGGCCACTGTACTGTTTGGACACAATACTGGCTTACTTGCATAGTTCTGGTAAATAAAACATGTAGATAGGTATATATAACTTGTGTAATTAGTGTAATAAGAACAATAACAGAATGGTGGGAGGAGCAATGTTGGCGAGTTAGATGTTGGAGTGAGGAAGGGCTGGCTGGGTGTGGCTGCTCACACTCGCGGTGTTCTGAGTGTGTTTATGGTGAATGTATATAGTGTGTGACAGTGTATAGTCTGTAAATAGATTGTATATATACATAAATTAGCATGATACATGGTAAATATGTGCAACATATATGTACACAAGTGTCATGCACGTAATACAGTGTCTTCAGACAGTACGGATGTTTTACTGCCATAATGTAGTGTACGTGTTCATTATACATAGGATTAGCACGTAAAAACAAATAAAATGTATTTGGAACTGTGCTCAAAAAATTAACACAAATATATTCACGGCAACTCGCGTGCCCCGCTCCGGGCGCCCCACCGGCCCCGGGAGCATACTGCTCTGGCGCACGGGGAATGATGACGTCATGCCCCACCTTTCGGACCCCATAGCAGTCAAAGTAAGTACAATTTCGAACTTCCGTTGCTATATCCATATACAGGGAGGGGTTTTTGACACTTTCAGAAGAAAAAAGAATTTTTTTCCCGAGGTTTCATTTCTTGCGCACTGGGGGGGGAGGGGGTCATATTTATAGGCCGCGCAGTTAAAGGGTTAAGCTCCTCTCTTAGCGAGCCTCACACCTCCAGCAAATTATCCACATCTCCTAACCAGTCATTTATCTATTTTCTTATTTACTGCCTATAATCTCAAATTGTTTATCAAATTCAACCAACTATTTTACATCTGTGTCTTCACCTCTATTTTTCCTAGACCTTCTAGTCAGGTCAGGCTTGATAGAATAATTCTCAAAGGGAAGACTCGTTTTTCGGCTGCGTGGGATCATAACATCACTCATAGTTGTCTGAGAACAGGTACAGAGACTCAGGATAGCTGGCTGTTTTACATGTACTCAGGATACATACAGAGTACATATACTCAGAAAAAGCTACATAAACTCATGATAGCTTCCAGAGAGGTAGTCACTCATAGTTTGCTGGGGACAGGTACGGAAACACAGGATAGCTGCCAGAGGTAGTCACTCACTGTTGGCTGGGGACAGATACAGAGACTCATTGTTAGCTGCCAGATAGGTAGTCACTCACATTGGACTGAGGATAGGTGAGGAGACTCAAGATAGCTGCCAGAGGAAGTCACTCACAGATGACTGGAGACAGGTACAGAAACTCAGGAATGCTTCCAGAGAGATTGTCACCCACAATAGCTGGGGGACCGGTACAGAGACTTAGGATAGCACCCAGTAAGGTAATCATTGACAGTTGGCTGGCGACATGTAAAGACACTTAGGATAGCTGCCAGAGGAAGTCACTCGCAGATAAATGGGGACAGGTACAGAGACTCAGTGCCTTCCTCTCTGGCAGCTGTCCTGAGTCTCTTTGCCTGTCCCCAGCCAACTGTTATTGACTATCTCTCTGGCAGCTATCCTAAAAGTTGGCTTGCGACAGATACAGACTCAGGATTGCTGCTAGAAAGGTAGTCACTCACAGTTGGCTGGGAACCTGTACAGAGAATCGGGATAGCTACCAGATACGTAGACAATCTCAGTTGGCTGGAGACAGGTACAGAGACTCAGGATATCTGCCGGAAGTTATAACTCACAGTTGGCTGGGGACAAGTACAGAGAATCCGGATAGTGGCCAGAGGTAGACGCTCACAGTTGGCCGGGACAGGGACAGAGACTCAGGATAGCTGCCAGAGATGTAGTCACTCACTGTTTGCTGGGGATAGGTACAGAGACTTTGAATAGCTCCTAGAGATGTAGTCTCTCACAGTCGGCTGGGGACATGTACATAGACTCGGGATAGCTGCTAGAAGTAGTCACTCACAATTGGCTGCTGACCGATAAAAAGACTCAGGATAGCTGCCAGAGAGGTAGTCACAGTTGACTGGTGACAGGTTACAGAGGCTCAGGAAAACTGCCAGAGAGGTAGTCACTAACAGTTAACTGACGACAGAGACAGTGTTACAAGGGGGCCAGGGGGTTGCTAGGGGTTCAGGGGAAAGAAGATCAGTCCGTCTGACGCATGTAACTCACCAGAGTTTGTTGATCCCAAAGATGAGGACCACGTCAAGCCCACCACCTGGGTGCCACTGATCGCCCTGAATGAATGCAACTGAAAACGACACTGATGGTCGAGTGGATAAGGTACCCTGTACACCAGTTGCATAGTGCTCCTAGCAGTATGGGTTCAAGTCACTTCTGGGGTGTGAGTTTTCAGTTGAATGTATGCCTCGAGACCATTCAGGCTTGTTTGCATTTGTGTTCCTCATGTGTGCCCCAACGAATGAGGTGATATGATAAAATACTATGCCCAAGATTACCATCAGTGCCGGCGGGCTGATGGGCAAATAGCCTCGGCTACCATCAGCTTTTGTCCGGTCGTGAAGGTCGAGTGGATAAGGTGCCCTGAACACCAGTTGCAGAGTGCTCCTGGCAGTATGGTTTCGAGTCACTCCTGGGGTGTGAGTTTTTAGTTGCATGTATGCCTGGGGACCATTCAGGCTTGTTCACATTTGTTTTCCTCACGTGTGCCCCAAAGAATCAGGTGATTTGACAAAATACTATGCCCAAGATTACCATCAGAGTGCCGGCGGGGTGATGGGCAAATAGCCTCGGCTACCATCAGCTTTTGTTCGGTCGTGATGGTCGAGTGGATAAGGTGCCCTGCACACCAGTTGCACAGTGCTCCTGGCAGTATGGGTTCGAGTCATATCTGGGGTGTGAGTTTTCAGTTGCATGTATGTCTGGGGACCATTCAGGCTTGTTCGCATTTGTGTTCCTCACGTAGCCCCACCATTTGAGGTGATTCGAAAAAATATCTATGCCTCAGTTGACCACCGAGCACTCTCAGATCTTGGATAAATAGTCAAACGACTACCAAGATTTTTGTTGTCATGTGGTCTAGTGGTTAAAGAACCAGTGTGTATATTGTTACGGTGCCCTCTCCTATTTCTTTCGTTTGCCGGCTTAAAGAGTCATATCAGCTCTCCCTACTGATTCTCTGAGGTTCAGGGAGTCTAATGATATATGTGGCGACCAGACCGGCTGCCAGTTAAGGCATGGAAGTTATATTATAAGTTGTAAATAAAGGAAAATTGGCGCCCTGTTATAAAATGAAACAGTATCCCCTACGGCAGATGTGACCTTTTGGAAGGGACATTAGTCGATCGCGGATTGGTCGACGTAGGTCGCGGGCGACAAATCAGGGCCCGCCATGACGTCACCGAGTGCCCCGGGCGGCGCCAACGTCAGAGTTGTACTGACCGTGGAAGCGACAGGACGCGCCTCGGTCTGCTCTCAAGGATTGGAGGCTCTGCAAGCCTTGTTCAGTGGATTGAGCTGGCCTTCGTTGCCCACCATAGTTATTGGAGACCCTGCGCTTCTGGGAAGCCAAAGAGGAACCAAGTTCAGTGAGCAGAGAAGTGCCCAAACTTGGAAAATAGTCGGCGACGACGCTGGGCGGCGCCGCTGGCTGGACGTTGAGGTCTGGAAGGTGGGCGAGCAAGCTAGCTGTGACTGGGGTCACATCCACTGAGAATCTTGGAAGGACGACACCGTGCCTAGGACAAGGAGCGACGCCCTGTGGGAGAGGCGAGTGTGGGGAAAGATAGTGATTAGCTCAGCGCCCATCGATGAACCAGGATTGGGGCAGCTGAATCTCAGGGATTGGAACGGCGACGACGCGAAGGCTTCACGACACCTGAGGACCTGTGGAACGTCCTGGATCGTCGAGGATCGACCCAAGGAAGCGTGGGAACCTCACACCATCGAGGGACAGGCGTCGTGAGCCAGGAGTGTAAGGTAGATCATTTTTCCCTCCCATTACCCCTTGTATGAGTAGGCTAGTTAGGCCACAATATTTACTTGTGTATGTGGCAGCAAGACTTTATCACTTTAATAGTAGAATAGGCTGCAAGGCAGCTTGTGTCCAGGACTGTCAGAGAGGACAGTGGGTACGGATGACAGGACAGTGAAGAAGAGGTGCCGACGCGGTGAAGAGGCCCTCCTGTGAGAGTGCGAGACTCCTGTCTTCCTGCCCAGTTGAAGGAGAGTTGGAGGTCGTGGAAGAAGAGGCTGACGATCTCCAGACTCATCATCCATATTCCATATTCATGTATTACTTGTGATTGTGTGTGTGTGTTCATGTAATTTGCGTCAGTAAATCCACACATTTTATTACTGTGTTTGAGTGTGCCTCCATTTGTGATATTTCTCTATGAGCATACATTTCTGGCTACAAACGATATATGATACACCCACTGAACTGCATTGCTGGGGTGCAGATATAATAACCCAGCTGGCGACCTTGCTAAGAGGAAGATAGAGAAGACAGGCGGGAAAGGAGTTCCTGCAACCTTTTTTTTGTCTGGCAGGCAAGACTCAGGGAGGTTATGGTTATAGGTAAGCCTGAGTCTTCCTTCACTCCCCCACGGGTCTAGGCCGGAACTGTTAACAGCAGTTTCCCCGTGGTTGACTGAAGGGCTTCCAGGGTGGATCAGTGGCACCCCTTTGTGGTGGAAGCAAAGACCTGCGGAGGTGGGCATTGTTGGTCCTATCTTGTGTGACCAAGGAGACTCCGGTGAATCCAGGGAGTCGGAGGGGCTGAGTATTTGGGCCCTTTGAGCCCCTAGCAGCCGAGTGTTAGCAGAGCCCCGGACCGCCCACCCCCACGTGACAATATATATATATATATATATATATATATATATATATATATATATATATATATATAAATATATATATATATATATATATAAATATATATATATATATATATATATATATATATATATATATATATATATATATATATATATATCTATATATATATATATATATATATATATATATATATATATATATATATATATATATATATATATATATATATATATATATATATATGCGAACAAGCCTGAATGGTCCAAATCAATTATATATATATATATATATATATATATATATATATATATATATATATATATATATATATATATATATATATATATATATTAGTATATTAGTATATTTTGGTAGCAGTCTTTCCTGTAGACATATATTAGTAAATATGACCGAAAAAGTAAGATTAATAATTCTAACACGAATTTTCTCAATGTTTCTTATATTTTTCTTTACTGTTGATGGTAACTGAAAAATCAATTCTCCAAAATTCATTTTTATTTCTAGTCTGACACGACAATTGAGCGCGTTTCGTAAAACTTATTACATTTTCAAAGACTTTAGTTTACACAGACACAACTATAACTGAACAGAGCTTAAACATCTTCGATTTTATACCTGCGTTTGGGTGAGGTTATATGTTACAACAGTTTTGGATGAGGTGAAAACAAACTTTCAACATAAGACAGAACACGAAACAATGGGTATAATATTTTGTAAGTTAAAGGGAAGAATGGAAGTAACTGCAAAGGGCCTATTGGCCCATATTTCTTGATGCTTCTATATTGGTGCGGAGTCTTGAAGTGGGTAGAATACAGTTGTGCAATAATTGGCTGTTGATTGCTAGTGTCCACTTCTTAATGTGTAGTGCCTCGCAGATATCTAGCCGCCTGCTATCACTGTATCTATCGATGATTTCCGTGTTTTTTGTTAAGACTTCTCTGGTGATGGTCTGGTTGTGGGAATAGATTATATGTTCCTTAATGGAGCCCTGTTGCTTATGCATCGTTAATCGCCTGGAAAGAGATGTTGTTGTCTTGCCTATATACTGAATTCTTTGAGGCTTACAGTCCCCAAGTGGACATTTGAAGGCATAGACGACATTGGTCTCTTTTAAAGCGTTCTGCTTTGTGTCTGGAGAGTTTCTCATTACTAGGTTGGCCGTTTTCTTGGTTTTATAGTAGATCGTCAATTGTATCTTCTGATTTTTGTCTGTAGGGATAACGTTTATATTAACAATATCTTTCAGGACCCTTTCCTCCGTTTTATGATCTGTAGAAAGAAGTTCCTGTAAAATAGTCTAATAGGGGGTACAGGTGTTGTGTTAGTTGTCTCTTCAGGGATTGCATGGCGTTTCACCTTCCTTCTTATGATGTCTTCAACAAAACCATTGGAGAAGCCGTTGTTGACTAGGACCTGCCTTACCCTACAGAGTTCTTCATCGACTTGCTTCCATCCTGAGCTGTGGCTGAGAGCACGGTCGACATAAGCGTTAACGACACTCCTCTTGTACCTGTCTTGGCAGTCACTGTTGGCATTGAGGCACATTCCTATGTTTGTTTCCTTAGTGTAGACTGCAGTGTGGAAACCTCCGCTCCTTTCCATGACTGTTACATCTAGAAAGGGCAGCTTCCCATCCTTCTCCATCTCGTAAGTGAAACGCAACACAGAATTCCGCTCAAATGCCTCCTGGGCGGGCGCTGGGCGGGCGCTGGGCGGGCGCTGGGCGGCGGGTGGAGACTGGAGGGTGGGCGGCGGTTGGAGGCTGGGGGGATAGTCAGCTGGCCGTGGCACTTACTACTCAGATGAGTGGTAATACATATACCACCTCTATACGAAGTGTGGGTATACATCCACTACACAATATGTGGGTATACATTGGGTGAGTGGCTGGCGTAGACACACATGGGAGCCTCCCGGGCCCTATGGGCGGGTGGCAAGGTGGCCTCGTGGGTGGGGAGGCGCCGTGGTGGGGTGGGGAAGGAGGGGGAGAGCTGCAGGTACTTCCCGGCCTGGGCGCTGGGTGGGGGCGGGGCTCAGGGTGACACTAACACTGGTATAATTCCCCGTATATCACTGCACAATAATGAATGAATCACACACTTGTAATCTGACTCACTGCACGTGTGATGTACTCACAATATGATAGATATGTTGCGCCAATTATCGCTGACAACGTAACTTGTTCAACAAAACTTTCAAAAAAGAAAAACACAAAACCCTATTTGGCACACGGGTAACCCCCACCTCTCTCTCCTGACCACACAATACCCCTCACTCACCCCCCACCTCCCCTCACAATGGGAGACCTGCAGGGTCCATCCTGGCCCCTCCCTCCAGCCTCCATCACTCCACACTGCCAACCCACCTGTTTTGATAAGTTTTCACATAGATGGTACACCGTAGGCACTTCCGGCCTACGGTGTACAGCCAGGGTAATGGCTGAGAAGGCAGCAGCTCCTCCGCCACACGTCCGTCCCCTAGGCCTCTCTCTCTCTCTCTCTCTCTCTCTCTCTCTCTCTCTCTCTCTCTCTCTCTCTCTCTCTCTCTCTCTCTCTCTCTCTCTCTCTCTCTCTCTCTCTCTCTCTCTCTCTCTCTCTCTCTCTCGCTCTCTCTCTCTCTCTCTCTCTCTCTCTCTCTCTCTCTCTCTCTCTCTCTCTCTCTCTCTCTCTCTCTCTCTCTCTCTCTCTCTCTCTCTCTCGCTCTCTCTCTCTCTCTCTCTCTCTCTCGCTCTCTCTCTCTCTCTCTCTCTCTCTCTATATATATATATATATATATATATTTATATATATATATGTATATATATATATATATATATATATATATATATATATATATATATATATATATATATGTATATATATATGTATATATATATATGTATATATATATATATATATATATATATATATATATATATATATATATATATATATATATATATGTATATATATATATGTATATATATATATATATATATATATATATGTATATATATATATATATATATGTATATATATATATATATATGTATATATATATGTATATATATATATATATATATATATATATATATATATATATATATATATATATATATATATATGTATATATATATATATATATATATATATATATATATATATATATATATATATATATATATATATATATACACTGGTTCTTTAACCACTAGACCTCATGACAACAAAAATCTTGGTAGTCGTTTGACTATTTATCCAAGATCTGAGTGTGGTCGGTTTTCAACTCAGGCATAGATATTTTATCGAATCACCTCAAATGGTGGGGCCACGTGAGAAACACAAATGTGAACAAGCTTGAATTTTCCCCAAGCTAATATGCAACTGAAAACCCCACATCACAGAAGGATTCAAACCCAGATAGCCAGGAGCACTATGCACCATGACGTACCTGGTTCTTTATCCACTAGACCACACGACTCTACAAAAATCTGTAGTGGACAGGGTGCTGCATGGGCAACAGCCGGTTCTCCATAATTACTGCCCAGGCCTGTGCCCTGGAGAGGGAGATGGCTCAACACGGGAAGCAACAGTTACCGGTGATAACCCTACCACTCAATTGGCATAGAGTGAGGTACCAGGGGTTGCTTCTGTCGGAGGGAGAAATCATCCGATTTCATAGGACAGCTACTGCTCGCCACAAGCTGGGCAGCCCCCAGCCAGTTTGGTGCTGTCCCGCCACGGTCCGCCTGCCCCGCTGGGTGCAAGGGGCTTGGCCACTATCGAACAGTGGATCGTCAACCATGCACCAGGCAAAAGAAAACAAACACAGAGACACCCAACTTTCAAACAGGGCATGTGGAATATAACGACCATGACACCGGGTCTCTCAGAAGGTCTACTGGAAGTGAACGGCGCCCGCCAGACAGCTGTGATCAACAATAAACTACGCAGGCTCCAAATGGACATAGTCACCCTGCAGGAAAAACATCTGTCCATTAATGGCAGCATAAGGGAGGAGGACTTTACCTTCTTCTGGCAGGACAAACCACCAGATAAGGTAAGAGAGCATGACATTGGCTTTACCATCAGGAACAGGTTGTTAGGATCCATAGTACCGCCCACGGAGGGGTCTGCAAGGATCATCAAACCTCAGCTTCATACAACACAGAGTTATAAACCCATTAAGATTTCAACTTAGATTCAACAGAGCAGAAGAAGTTGTTAAACACATGGGACAAAATCTTACTGAAGCGACCATAAGAGTCATAAATACTCATACTCTGCCCAAGTAAAACAGAAACAAGCAACACTTAGAGGGCCAGCCAAAGGCTTAGGACCCATGCAGGAATATCCCTGCAAAAAAAAAACAAACAAACAGGAATGGTCAGCCTCATCAACGCCTACACACCAACACTGACCTTCTCTACCAAAGCGAAGGATGAGTTCTATGATGACCTCGGCCTAACTCTCAGAGAAATACCTCAACAAGAGCGAGTCTTCCTCCTGGGAGACTTTAATGCAAGAGTTGGTTCTGATCACAGCTCTTGGTCTTCCTGCCTGGGACAGTTTGGATTTGGGAAGATGAATGAGAGGGGGCAACGCCTCCTGGAGTTCTGCTGTCGTCATGATCTCTGCATCACCAATTTCTTCTTCAACATCAAGCCCCAACATAAGGTATCATAGAAACACCCCAGATCTGAGTATTGGCACCAACTTGACCTGATGCTTACGGGCATAGCAATCTGAGAAGCTTCAAACTGACCCGCAGCTTCCAGAACACAGATTGTGACACCGACCACTCTCTCATCGTTTGCAGAGTAGTGTTCCAGCCCCCCCAAAAAAAAACACAGAGCAAAGAAGCAGGGAAGACCACGCATTAACGTAATGTATGACCACACATTAGAAGAGTCTGTCTGGGTAAAGTCCCTGACATCTTCTGAATCAGTCTCATCAGCAGTAATTTTAGCTAACTTCATGTGATCTAATTGTCCGTTTATAAACTTTCCTGTTACCAAATTCTTAAGTTTGTACTTATTACTCTTGATAAGCTCTATTACGTTATACGGATTTAAAAATTTCCTAGTTAAATTGTTCATAGGACCAGACCTGTGTTGGTTAAGTACTATTACTACAGATCCAAGAGTTATCTTATTGGGCTTAGCTTGAGCATTCCTTGCTCAGGTAAACTCTGCAGTTGCTTTGGACAAATGTTCTCTTATTTTCTTGAAAACTAGTTGCATTTGTCTATGCTTTACTTGAACAAAAACATCTAGGTTATACACTGGAGCAAGGGGGTACATCGATCAATTCATTAGGATCTTATCTTTACCATAAAGAATAGCGTGAGGAGTGTCTCATGTAGAAGCATTAATAGAAAAATTTATGGCATACACTGAATTAAGGGTATGATTTCATTCCAATTACTATTATCAAAAGTCAATGTGACTCTCAAGGCATCTAACACTTTCATGTTAGTACGCTCTACTAACCCATTATTTGCTGGGTGATATGGCATAATGCTTCATTTTTTAATGTTATATAATTCATACAAACTAGTTATAACACTATTACTGAACTCTGGACCATTATCTGAAAAGATTACTTTTGGCATACTATATCTACAAATAATTTGTTCATGGAATGCACTTGCTATAGTTTCTGCTGTTTTGTTCGGGATAGGAACAAGTTCGCAATACCGTGAAAAATTGTCAGCCATTACAAGCAAGTGTTTGTTTCCTTTTTTCAGTTTCTGCAAAATTTGGCAACAAATCAATTAATACGAGTTCCCAAGGGGCTTTAGTTGCTGGATACACATGAATTGGGTTAGGTCCCACGACGTCTCCCTTGTGCTGTAAGCAGGTTAAACATCTATCAACATAATGAGCATTCTCTTTAGCCATTTTACGCCAAAAATATTTCAATTGATCTTGCTGGAGTGTACGATCCATTCCTGGATGTGAACTTACAGGAGCATCATGTATAATCTTTAATACATTTTGTACCACGACAACTGGAACGACTAACAACATTTCCTCCTGGGTGTCCCTAGCTTTACTACTCTACACAGTAAATTGTCTAACATCACCAGTTCTTTCAATGGTACTGGCCGTTTGTGAATCCGGCGAGAATCTTGCTGAATCAAAAACTTAATGACAGGCGACCATATGGATTGTAGTCTTTGTTCAATCTCTACTACTGTAGCGTCTAATGCTGGATAATTTAACCGGATTGCAGCTACATGTTGGGAAAATGCATCAGCTACAGCATTTTGTTTTCCTGGGATATATCCAAATGAAGGATTGAATTCTTGAATTGTAAGTAAATATCTGGCAAATTTTCCAACAAGATTCTTGTTCTTGAACAAAGAAAATAATGGTTGATGATCAGGAAGAACATTCACTGGATAATTGTCAATTGTATCCCTGAAATGTTTAAGAACCCATACAACTGCTAGAGCTTCACGCTCTGTTGCAATCTAATTTTTCTCTTCCTTAGACAATGTACCGCTGGCAAGAGCTATTGTGTGATCTCTGTGACCTTCGGTTTGAAGTAATGCAGCACCTAAGCCTATGTCACTAGCATCTGTAACCAAAGTAAATGGTTTACAAAAATCTGGGAACCTAAGGACAGGTGATGAGATTAATGTTTCTTTGAGCTTTCTGAAAGACTGATCTTGGGCTGCTTCCCAAACAAAGGATTAATCTTTTCTTTGCCACTTGTAAAGTGTAGCAGCTTTAGTAGAGAATCCACCAATAAATCAACGATAAAATCCAACAAGACCTGTGAACTGTCTCACGGCTTCTGCAGTATGCGGCGCTGGGAAATAACGGTCAGTAATAATTTTGTATTCATGTATGGTAATACCGGAAGGGGTGACTGTATGACCTAAGAAATTAATCTTCTCTTTTAAAAATGAGCACTTTGAGAGTTTTATTTTTAAGTTTACTTCTGCGAGCTTTGTAAGTACTTTCTCAAGGTTCTGGAAGTGAATCTGAACATCTTGCGACATGATTAGGATATCATCAAGATACACCAAAAGAGTACTACCTATCAATCTACTAAATAGGTTCGTCATGAGCCTTGAAAAGGTTACTGGGATGCTTCGCAAACCAAATGGCATTCTTTCCATATGAAAATGGCCATTAGGGGTACTAAAGGCTGTCAACTGCTTACTTTCCTCATCGAGTGAGATTTACCAGAATCCCTGCAACAAATCTAATGTTGAAAATACTTTGTTTTGACCAATACTTTGTAACAAATCATTTAAGACTGGAAGTGAGAAATGGTCAGGTATCGTTACTCTGTTAAGCTTCCGGTAGTCGATTACCGGTCTCCATGTCCCATCTTGTTTTGTTACAAGAATCAATGGGGCATTCCATGGTGAACTGCTCGATTCAATTGCATCATCCTCTAACATTTCCTCTATAAATCTATCAGCATCTGCTCTCTGAGAATGTGGTAAATAGTATACTGGAACATAACTTGGTGTTGTACCTTGCTCAAGGGGAATTTTATGCATGATGAGAGGAGTGAGACCTAACTTTTCTCCAGGAAGAGTGATGACTTTTCTATTTTTATTTAAAATTTCCAAAAGTTGAACCACAAAGTCAGGGAAATCTGTAGGACTGAGGTGTTGTGCTTGCACCTCTGGCTGAGATCCCCGTTCTCCTGGTGTGAGTGCACACAAAGTATGCTCCGCTGAGATATCATTCACCACTCGCACCGGCAATGAGTAATGGGCAAAATCTACAATGTGGGTGCCAGACTGGAGATGGATGTCGGCATTACTAGTGTTTGCTATGTATAATGTAACAGTACTGTCCTGCACTGTGTGCCAGGAAGGTTCAACAAATGTACTGTTTACTTTACGTGTTTCACTTTCTGCAATGACATCTGACAACTCAGGATCTCCTTGAATCTTAACTCTTATTCTTGTGAGAGAACGAGAGTGCAGCACAGTGTTCGTAGCTGCGGATCCATTTACTTCAGAGATGGAAAGCTGCTAGGCGAGCAAGATGATGAGAATCTGTTAGGGCGTCCCCTTCCAGAGAGTCTCGATACTCACTCTCCTGAGTAACTGCACAACTACGGTGCTTCAGTTGAGTATCTGCTTTTTCGGGTATGTTACTGCTACAAGAATCTGACAATCCAACACTAGCAAGTTGGATGTCAACATAATGAATATAATTTTCTTACTGTTGAACTCATGACCAATCTTATACATACTGCAAAGTGGTATGATATGAACTTTGATACTAATGATCCAACGATGGGAAAACAATACAATATTCTCATCAATCATGGTGTACAAACCTAGGAGAATGTCACCAAGAAAATGGATACTATAAACAAATGGATACGAGGACAGGTTGACGAGTTTAGCAGTTACCAGGGAGGATGTTCTTAAACAAATAGTAAAACTCAAACCAAACAAATCCCCAGGGCCGGATGAAGTGTTTGCCAGGGTGCTTAAAGAATGCAAAGAGGAGCTTTGTGACCCACTGTCAACCATATTTAATAAATCAATAGAGTCAGGCAGAGTGCCAGAGTTTTGGAAAGTTGCTAATGTGATACCAGTTTTTAAGAAAGGAGATAGATCACTTGCGTCTAACTATCGACCAATTAGCCTAACGTCTATTGTGGGAAAGTTACTCGAATCTATAATAGCAAATAAAATTCGTCTTCATCTTGAAAAACATAAATTAATAATTGAGTCGCAACATGGTTTTATAAATGGCCGTTCATGTTTAACAAATTTGTTATCTTTTTATTCTAGCATAGTTGAGCCAGTTGATAGTGGTAAGGATTGTGATGTTGTGTACCTTGACTTTAGCAAAGCTTTTGATACAGTGCCACATGAAAGACTGATTAAAAAGATAGAGTCTCATGGTATTCGGGGTGCTATATTAAGCTGGATTAGGGCATGGCTATACCAAAGGAAACAGAGAGTTAGTATAAATGGAATCAAGTCAGAGTGGGAAAATGTTGTAAGTGGAGTGCCTCAAGGCTCTGTCCTGGGATCTCTGTTGTTTATAATATATATAAATGATTTAGATTCAGGTTTGAGTTGCAACATTTGCAAATTTGCCGATGATACGAAAATCGGTAGGGAAATTAATTCGGAGGAGGACTCACTATCACTTCAAGTTGATCTAGATAGGGTTTTGAAATGGTCAAACGATTGGCAGATGCAGTTTAATGCTGATAGATGTAAAGTTCTGAGGTTAGGTAATGATGATAGAGTTACAAGATACGAGCTAGATGGTGTTGAGATTGCGAAGTCGGATTGCGAAAGGGATCTGGGAGTTATGATTAGTAAGAATTTAAAACAAAAAGATCAATGCATAAGTGTTCGTAATAAGGCAAATCGGACACTTGGATTTATTAATCGCAGCGTTAGTAACAAGACACCTGGTGTGGTTCTGAAGCTATATCTTGCTCTAGTTAGGCCCCATTTAGATTATGCAGTTCAGTTTTGGTCGCCATATTATAGAATGGATATAAATTCACTTGAACGTGTCCAGCGTAGGATGATTAAGTTAATTCCCCAAATTAGAAATCGTTCATATGAAGAAAGATTAACAAAGCTTAAGTTGCATTCACTGGAAAGGCGAAGAGTTAGGGGTGACATGATAGAGGTTTACAAGTGGGTGAATGGACATAACAAAGGGGATATTAATAGGGTATTAAAAGTATCAACACAAGACAGAACACGAAACAATGGGTATAAATTGGATAAGTTTAGATTTAGGAAAGACTTGGGTAAGTACTGGTTCAGTAACAGGGTTGTTGATTTGTGGAACCAGTTACCGCGTAACGTGGTGGAGGTGGGGTCCCTCGATTGTTTCAAGCACGGGTTGGACAAGTATATGAGTGGGATTGGGTGGTTATAAATAGGAGCTGCCTCGTATGGGCCAATAGGCCTTCTGCAGTTGCCTTTGTTCTTATGTTATGTTCTTATGTTCCTAAACAACTAAGCATGTTATAGACAACGTGATGTCATTTAACTTAAGCGGGAGGTCGATTTCTCCTTTAACTGTTACTTTATTTCCTGAAACACCCTTCAGAAAAGGGATAGTTGATTTTCTTACTGTGACAGAATGCTTACTTGCAATATCTCTAGGAGCTGAAGGCTTGATAAAGTTTGTTTTAGCGCCTATATAAACGAAGACTTTCAGTATTCTACCATGTACTAGGGCTGAGACTAGTGGACTATCACAAAAAACTGTACCATTCACTGCTTATGATTTGTGTTGCTTAGGTTGTCTGCATCTCGTCTGGGTCAAATTCACTCTTGTTTCGTTAACATCTACAACTGGTCTGTTATCAGTGTCCTCCTCTGTCAAGTGCTGTTTTGGGTTACTACTGAGTATACAGGGAGGACACTAGAGTTTGCTATCTTGATTTGGTTAAAGAAGCACTTTGGAAGTTTCCCGACGACGTGAAATGAATACTCTGATATCTAAGGTTCTGTGATCTGGTATTGTATTTCGACTGATTAATATAGTTATGGGAATATTTATACTGTCTTGGATGCTATTTGCCTTGCCAAGACTGACCATGGGAGCTACGAAGTGGAGATGACCTTTGCTGAGCTCTACAATCTGCAATATAGTGACCAACTTGTTTTTGAAATATGGAAACCTATAATTATTAAAATGACTAAAAGATTGAGAAAATTGTCTGGGGGGGGAGGGGTGATGATCTAGGTGCAGACCAACATTCTTTTGCTAGGTGATTAGTCTAACCAGAATGCCAACACAAGGCAGTGGTTGATCGTGAACTATAGCGTCGTGGCAACTTATGTGAAGGAGAATTTGACTGCAAGCTACGACCATTGGTGCGGTTCCGTGACCAAGAATTTTGTGAGTTTGGGGAAAGAGAGGGCTTAGAGCTTGTTACTACATTTATAGTACCTGAGGATGGCAACAACTGAGCATTTTGGGGAGCTAATTTATCTGCTGCATTGTTTATGGCCTCAAACACTTCACCAATTTCGTATTGAGATCCCCCCAAAAATTGTTGTAGGATAGGTTTAGTATGTTCTGGGGCAAAGTTCATTAAAGTTTAAAATGCTATCATTTTGGCCTTATCCTTTGGGGTCAGTGTTTTATTTTTATCATCCCATGATGAACTCAAGATAGCAGCCACTAAGGCATATAAATACTGATCCAGATGACTAGTAAATGCATTAAATGATTCATCAGGCTGCATGCTGGCAATGACAATTTTCTTAACTATCCTATATGGGTCAAGGTCCCCTTTGTTAACAAAGCAGCGGAGAATGAAATCCTTAAATTCTTGCCATGACTGTAAGCTAACAATGGCTTTCTCATCAACTACAAAACGTGTATCACCTTTGGTTGTGTCAACACTTGACCTAGCAATTGCCAAATAATCATCGTCAGAAGGCTCTGAGAACCGAGCTTTGGCTTTTGCTTCCACCTTGCAAAACCATGATTCCAAGTGCTGGGCATTGGTACGAGCAACTGCTCCATTTGACTCAGGAGGAGTTGCAACAGGGTTAGACATTGTCACTAACTTAATGTATGGATGGGAACGCAAGTGGTAATGAGGCACACAAATCAAAAGAATATAATGTACAAAAATAACAACATTCAAAATATCAAACTAGGCTCAAATAAATAAATGCACGAATAAACATTTAAATTATAGTTAGGCAAGACAAAATAAATTTGAATCAACAAAATTGTAAATTAAAGGTGCAATCTGGTATAAACATGACTTGACACTCGAGTTATGTAAATTAATTGAACCAGGCAAGACATAACAAATTTGATTATCATACCAAAAGATGTAATTGCAAATTTCATAAAAATATTTAAACAAGTTTTCAACACTCCACATGTAGCACAATAAGATGCTTAGTAATTAATACAATGCAGAAAAATACACACAAAAAATCAACATGTAATGCAGAACATGTGGGCAAAACAAAAATTATCTTCCTGTAAAAGTTTAAATAAAATGAACTGTTGAAAGAATTCAAAATTAATCTGCAATGTTATAGCAACTGCTGTAATTAGCTTGTAATTAACTGGTAAAGTACTATAAGCACAGGTACTGTAACATTTAATATGAAATGCTGATAAACAAACTTCAGATTAAGGTCAGGGGGAAAATATATATACATTGTCTATAGTACACTTCCAACTGATGAAAAATAACTTATTTCTTACTTAATGCTCTAGAACAGAATGTACATGAAACCACTTGGAATATTACTAATGCTTTATTTTGTAATGAATATTACAAAATGGCTGGGCGCGGGAACCGTTCTCTCCCCTTCCCAGAATGAAGTAATGTTCTCGTTGCTAATATCTTGCCTTAATTTGAGACGTTGATCTAATGTAATAGTTGATTGTAGAACCCCTGGACTGAAATAAATATTGATGACACACAAGTGTAGATGTGGCAGGTGGCTTGAGTTAGCTATGGCGGTGGCTTGGCTTGCTGTGGCGTCGAAGGCACATGGGTTCTGGCTGAGGAAACTTTTATGCTGTGCTGAACACCAGTATTGCCTCCTCTTATTTTGTATTCAGTTGATGATTGGATCTTGTTTGGGTCTGAAGAAATATACATGCTGACTTCTTGGGTTTTATTGGTTGAGGTAGAGAACATATATAACCAGCGCACCAGGGTCCTGTGGTCCTGCTCTGAACTAGGTCTGTGAGGTACGGGCGCTTACTACGAAGCGGCGCTGCTCTGAGGAATGACGTCATGGCTCACTGGCCACAGGATTGGCTATACATCAACCGACTTAGAATTTAAAGGCAAACAAATTGCTAAAGGAGGGCAATAGCAAAGGTAGGGCAATGGCAAAGGGAGGGCAATGACTAAAAGAAGGCAATTGCTCCGGGAGGACAATGGCTAAGGGACGACATTGGCTAAGGGAGGGCAATGGCTTTTGAAGGCCAATGGCTAAGGGAGGGCAATGGCTAAGGAAGGTCAATGGCAAAGGGAGGACAATGGCAAAGGGAGGACAATGGCTAAGGGAGGACAATAGCTAAGGGAGGGCAATGGTGAAAAAAAGACAATGGCTAAAGGAGAGCAATGGCAAATGGTGAGCAATGGTAAAGGTAGGGCAGTGGCTATGGGAGAGCAATAAATAAGGGAGGATAATGGCTAATGGAGGGTAATTACTAAGAGTGGGCAATGGCTAAGGGAAGACAATGGCTAATGGAGGACAATGGTTAAGGGAGAACAATGTCTAAGGGAGAGAAATAGCTAAGGGAGGTCAATGGCTAAGGGAGGACAATTGGCAAAAAAAGGGAAATGCTAAGGGAGAGCAATGGATAAGGAAGGACAATAGCTAAGGGAAGGCAATGGCTAAGGGACGACATTGACTAAGGGAGGACAATGGCTAAGGGAGGGCAGTGACTAAGGGAGGTCAATAGCTAAGGCAGGGTTATGGCTAAGGGAGGGCAATGGTTAATGAAGGGCAATGACTAAGGGAGAGCAAAGGCAGGGCAATGGCTAAGGGAGGGTCAAGGCAAAGGGTGAGCAATTGATAAGGGAGGGCAATGACTAAGGGAGGGCAATAGCTAAGGGAGTGCAATGGTTAAATGAGTCCAATGGCTAAGGGAGGGCAATGGCTTAGGGAGGACAATGGCTAAGGGAGGACAATGACTAAAGGAGGCCAATGGCTAAGGGAGGACAATGGCTAAGGGAGGACAATGGTTATGGAAGAACAGAGGCTAAAGGAGAACAATGGCTAAAGGAGGACAAATGCTAAGGGAGTGCAGTGCCTAATGGAAGACAGTGACTAAGGGAAGACAATGGCTAAGGGAGCACAATTGATAAGGGAGAGCAATGATTAATAGAACGGAAAATGGCTAAGAGAAGACAATGGTTATGGGAAGGCAATGGTTAAGGTAGGAAAATGGCTAAGGGAGGGCAAAGGCTTTGAGAGGACAATGGCTAAGGGAGGGCAATGGTCAAGGCAGGCCAATGGCTAAGGGAAGGGAATGGCAGGGCAAGTTACTCGGTAATTCCACAAAGGAAGAAGTTACAGGGTAAGATTAAAAATTGCCTTGTGTAGGCTTGGGGGACCCTGAGGTGAAGTTGTTCTGTTGTCCAGCACTGGGATGGGAAAGTGTTCTGCGGATCTTTATTAGTGATTTCATACCTTGTACTATAGCTAGACTTCCTAGCTGTGATAATGCCATCTCTAACAAAGCACTGATTGATCAAACCATTGTTACGACGAGCTGGTCGCAAATTGTAGAAAAGATCCAGTCTTGTTCCAGTGAGGGATTCGTTGTCATAGACCCCAGATCTCTGAGACACAGCTGATCACACCCCAGATCTCTGAGACACAGCTGATCACACCCCAGATCTCTGAGACACAGCTGATCACACCCCAGATCTCTGAGACACAGCTGATCACACCCCAGATCTCTGAGACACAGCTGATCACACCCCAGATCTCTGAGACACAGCTGATCACACCCCAGATCTCTGAGACACAGCTGATCACACCCCAGATCTCTGAGACACAGCTGATCACACCCCAGATCTCTGAGACACAGCTGATCACACCCCAGATCTCTGAGACATAGCTAATCTGAGATTCTCCTTATTTTTCCATTAAATATTTAGTTTAACACAGATTCTTGTGTTGTTTGAGCCTTCGTGATTAGTCCTACCTATTCTATGAGATGCTGAGAAGTCATTACGTTGGAGGGAGACACCCAGCTTTTCCTAAAGCTTATCTATCACATTGTCAATATAGTTTCCACATTCAGATTCACCAGGAAGTACTGACGTAAACAGCACCATTGAATCACGTAACGTTAGCTGCTCCAGCTGGTCCTGGGAGTTATCTTGGTGATCATGGATGGTGTTTGCTGCTCCAGCTGGTCCTGGGAGTTAGCTTGGTGATTATGGATGCTGTTTGCTGCTCCAGTCGGTCCTGGGAGTTAGCGTGATGATCATGGATGGTGTTTGCTGCTTCAGTCGGTCCTGGAAGTTAGCTTGGTGACCAGGGATGGAGTTTACTGCTCCAGTGGGTCCTGGAAGTTAGCTTGGTGATTATGGATGGTGTTTGCTGCTCCAGTTGGTCCTGGGAGTTAGCTTGGTGATCAGGGAGTGAGTTTAGTGGGCTTTCAATGCTTGTAATCGCTTCCTGTTAATTACTGCTGGCTTCGTGGGACTGTTTCATCGTGCTGACCTCAGCACTCAGGTGTTCAATTGTATGGATCAGCTCGTTGATTTGTGACTGCTGGTCTGCAATAGTGTTGGCCTGGCATTTAATAACCTTGTCTAGTTTGTGATGCCACTGGTCTTCAAGCGAACCGTTGGAGTCATGAGAGGGAGGACTACTACACACAAGCTGAGAGAGTAGGGTTGCCAAGAAGGATTCGGACGCGGTGTTGACAACTCGCTTTGGCTGAACGAGCGGTAACTAGACCGCCCATGGCCCCCATAGTTTCTGTTTTGCATGGTTGGAGGCGAGGTGTTATTGTTGCGTCTTCTGCACGGTGGACTGTTTGCCCCTGGTCATGACGTCTTGTTATTGGGGAGTTGGAGGGTTTAGTGGGCTTGGAAATAAGCGTCAGGCACTGGTCAACGGTGGCATAAACAAAACTTGTGTTGTTAAAACTGATGGCTTGGGTAAATGGGTTGGGAAACCTAAAGTTTTTATAACATGCTTGGTGTCCACGTACTTAGCCGCCTCTTGGAGAGACCTACATCATCAGGAGGTCAGAGTTAGCTGTAAAATCCAATGAGAATCCTCCTCATAATCTTGGCATCATCAGCAAACATTGAGAGGGATGAGTATATAACCTCTGAACGATCTCACTCAGTAACGATCTCTCTCACAGTAACTCTCTGCTTCCTGTTGCTTAGGAAGTGCTCCGTTATCCATTGGAGCACCCCACCAGTTACTCTTGCCTGTTTCTCCAACTTATACATCAGTCTTTTATGGGGTACTGCATCAAAGGTTTTCCAACAGTTTAAGAAAATGCAGTCTGCCCATCCTTCTAATCTTACTCGATCTTCATCACCTGGTCGTAGATTTCTAGTAAACCTGTAAGGCAAAACTTTCCATACCCTGAACCCATGTTGTTGGCGTGTCACGATGTCCCGTGTCTCCAGATGTGATACTTGTTTTGTCCCACAGTCTTGTACATAACCTTGCATGGTACACAAGTTAGTGACTGTCGTGTCACGACTCCACAGAAAGGCTCGTGGTCTAGCGCTTTCCTTCAAAAATCAATGTGCCACCTGGCCTTATATATTTCAGTGTAAATAGGTCTAGGGTAAAGTGAAAGTCTAAGTAAAATCCAACAGTTTACTAGGGAAAACTTATCTACATGACCCCGTTTCTTATATACACAAATCTCTCTAAGCATACTCACAATCAAGTAACAATAAAGTGAATCAACACAAAGCACAAGTCATACCAGCTAGATGTCACTAGGCCACAATCACCAAACAGCATTGATACACTAGTCAGCTCAAGACGTGCTGAAGATTGTAAACATGATGGGTGGGAACGTTACATAACCAGAGTGACGTCTAAAGAATAAAGTCTAAACATGGACATCAATATCACAGGTCAATGAACTCTGACTTGCCTTCAGAAAAACTAAGTCCCAACTGGACTTACAAATGACAAAGTCTAAGCTCTTCGCTAAATTAGGCATAGCCCAAAATGACTGGAAATGTGACAACGTCAATAATTTTCTATGGACGTTAGAGTACACAATAACATGACACATGGCAAAGTCAATTGCTTTTCTTGAAACTTTAGTTACAATGGTTGGAAAAGTGGCAAAGTCAGAAATCGCTTCTCACCGTATAAATCCAAACACTCCTCACCAGAGACAGAGTCCACACAGGCATAATAATGTCACAATAATTCTCACGTCCATATGTATGCACATTCGAATAAATGAATTATTATTATTATTATTATTATTATTATTATTATTATTATTATTATTATTTTTATTATTTTTATTATTGTTATAGTATCTCTATGATAAATATTACCAAATCTAAAGGCAGCTTATACAGGTAAGGGAAAGGAAAAGTCTTATGTGATGCTGCTAGACCAGATGGAGAGAAGGTCAGACTCTGGATACACTTATACATATGCAGGAGCCTGACAGTTGAGTGGACAGCGCTTCGGAATCGTAGTCCTGAAGTTCCGGGTTCGTTCCCCAGTGGAGGCGGAAACAAAGGAGCAGAGTTTATTTCACCATGATGCCCCTATTCATCTACCAGTAAATAGGTATTTGGGAGTTAGACAGCTGCTACGGGCTGCTTCCAGGGGGTGTGTAACAAAATTGAGGCCTGGTCGAGGACCGAGCCGCGAGGACGCTAAGCCCCGAAATCATCTCTAGATAAGATCTCAAGATGAGATACAAGTGAGGGAAAGTCTTAAGTGATGCTGCAAGACCAGAGGGAGAGAAGATCAGACTCTGGTACAGAAGGAAAAGGGATGATAAAAATTTATGATATATTAATTCTGAATAGGGATTAGAAAAAATGGAATAAGCAATGAATTTAGATTTAGAAGACGCATATAGATATTAGAAAAAACTTCAGCATGAGAGTTGTGATTAATGGGAAATTGTTATATGATGAAGTTGAAGAATAATACCATTTACAAATTTCCAGTAAAATTATGATAAATACAATGAATGAACTGTTACACTGCTTTAAACTAAAAGATGCTCGGTATAATAGGCTTTGGAATCTGAATCCGACTCTATTGTCACAGCAATCTGACTATTGTCACAGCAATCTGACTATTGTCACAACAATCTGACTATTGTCACAGCAATCTGACTATTGTCACAGCAATCTGACTATTGTCACAACAATCAGACTATTGTCACAGCAATCTGACTATTGTCACAGCAATCTGACTATTGTCACAGCAATCAGACTATTGTCACAACAATCTGACTATTGTCACAGCAATCTGACTATTGTCACAGCAATCTGACTATTGTCACAACAATCTGACTATTGTCACAACAATCAGACTATTGTCACAACAATCTGACTATTGTCACAGCAATCAGACTATTGTCACAGCAATCAGACTATTGTCACAACAATCTGACTATTGTCACAACAATCTGACTATTGTCACAGCAATCTGACTATTGTCACAACAATCTGACTATTGTCACAACAATCAGACTATTGTCACAGCAATCTGACTATTGTCACAACAATCAGACTATTGTCACAGCAATCTGACTATTGTCACAACAATCTGACTATTGTCACAACAATCAGACTATTGTCACAGCAATCTGACTATTGTCACAGCAATCTGACTATTGTCACAACAATCTGACTATTGTCACAACAATCAGACTATTGTCACAACAATCTGACTATTGTCACAGCAATCTGACTATTGTCACAGCAATCTGACTATTGTCACAGCAATCTGACTATTGTCACAGCAATCTGACTATTGTCACAGCAATCTGACTATTGTCACAACAATCTGACTATTGTCACAGCAATCTGACTATTGTCACAGCAATCTGACTATTGTCACAACAATCAGACTATTGTCACAACAATCAGACTATTGTCACAGCAATCTGACTATTGTCACAGCAATCTGACTATTGTCACAGCAATCTGACTATTGTCACAGCAATCTGACTATTGTCACAGCAATCTGACTATTGTCACAGCAATCTGACTATTGTCACAGCAATCTGACTATTGTCACAGCAATCTGACTATTGTCACAGCAATCTGACTATTGTCACAGCAATCTGACTATTGTCACAGCAATCTGACTATTGTCACAGTAGGGACCTGCATGTATATCTTATTAATGTCTAAAGTGACACAATATATTGCTGTGACAATAGGCAGTTGATGGTGGAGGCAAACTCCTGCTGATGGTGGAGGCTAACTCCTGCTGATGGTGAAGGCTAACTCCTGCTGAAGGTGGAGGCTAACTCCTGCTGATGGTGGAGGCTAACTCCTGCTGATGGTGGAGGCTAACTCCTGCTGAAGGTGGAGGCTAACTCCTGCTGATGGTGAAGGCTAACTCTTGCTGATGGTGGAGGCTAACTCCTGCTGATGGTGGATGCTAACTCCTGCTGAAGGTGGAGGCTAACTCCTGCTGAAGGTGGAGGCTAACTCCTGCTGATGGTGGAGGCTAACTCCTGCTGAAGGTGGAGGCTAACTCCTGCTGATGGTGGAGGCTAACTCCTGCTGATGGTGGAGGCTAACTCCTGCTGATGGTGGATGCTAACTCCTGCTGATGGTGAAGGCTAACTCCTGCTGATGGTGGAGGCTAACTCCTGCTGATGGTGGATGCTAACTCCTGCTGAAGGTGGAGGCTAACTCCTGCTGATGGTGGAGGCTAACTCCTGCTGAAGGTGGAGGCTAACTCCTGCTGAAGGTGGAGGCTAACTCCTGCTGATGGTGGAGGCTAACTCCTGCTGAAGGTGGAGGCTAACTCCTGCTGATGGTGGAGGCTAACTCCTGCTGATGATGGAGGCTAACTCCTGCTGAAGGTGGAGGCTAACTCCTGCTGATGGTGGAGGCTAACTCCTGCTGATGGTGGAGGCTAACTCCTGCTGATGATGGAGGCTAACTCCTGCTGAAGGTGGAGGCTAACTCCTGCTGAAGATGGAGGCTAACTCCTGCTGATGGTGGAGGCTAACTCCTGCTGATGGTGGATGCTAACTCCTGCTGATGGTGAAGGCTAACTCCTGCTGATGGTGGAGGCTAACTCCTGCTGATGGTGGATGCTAACTCCTGCTGAAGGTGGAGGCTAACTCCTGCTGAAGGTGGAGGCTAACTCCTGCTGATGGTGGAGGCTAACTCCTGCTGAAGGTGGAGGCTAACTCCTGCTGAAGGTGGAGGCTAACTCCTGCTGATGGTGGAGGCTAACTCCTGCTGATGGTGGAGGCTAACTCCTGCTGAAGGTGGAGGCTAACTCCTGCTGAAGGTGGAGGCTAACTCCTGCTGATGGTGGAGGCTAACTCCTGCTGAAGGTGGAGGCTAACTCCTGCTGAAGGTGGAGGCTAACTCCTGCTGATGGTGGAGGCTAACTCCTGCTGATGGTGGATGCTAACTCCTGCTGATGGTGGAGGCTAACTCCTGCTGATTTTGGAGGCTAAATCCTGCTGATGGTGGATGCTAACTCCTGCTGATGATGGAGGCTAACTCCTGCTGAAGGTGGAGGCTAACTCCTGCTGATGGTGGAGTAAGTAAGTAATAATCAAATGAAGGCACCAAACCGGGAAGGCTATGTAGCACCACCAAATGTGCGGAATAATTAGAGGGCGCTAAATATCACCAAGCATGCCAATACGCTGATGTTGGAGGCTAACTCCTGCTGATGGTGGACGCTAACTCCTGCTGATGGTGGACGCTAACTCCTGCTGATGGTGGACGCTAACTCCTGCTGATGGGTTGAAGTAACGGTGTTTTGAAGCAGGGATAAATAGGCCAGCCAGTGGGTTCAGGGTAGACGATGATGCCTCTCCCGAGGAAGGCGCCGCTGAAGCCAAAGGTTCCGTCAGTAATGATGTGGTGGTCGCCCAGGGACAGTACAGCCAGGTCCACCACAGGATCCTTCCCTCCTGTAAATTACACAGGAGTCACTTAGTGATCATTAACCCTTAAATGGCTATAGGTGATGGCTTATGTCATATGGCGAATGGGATTCACCGGAGGTACAGTCGCGGTCAAAAGACTCTTTCATGTTGTTGTTGACCTAGGGTCGACGACGATCGTGCGATCCGAAGCGCCCCGACGTACCTGTGAAGGCTTAATCACCACCCCTAATGGCGACATGAATGTTGCTTATCATCGAAAGCTAATGTACCTCGTGACCAATAAACACACAGACAGGCAGATGACTGGTGAGCCTCAGGAGTCCCTCAGGGTGACAAGCGCCGGCCCCGCCCCACACAGAGAACACTGGGGAGCCCCAGGAGTCCCTCAGGGTGACAAGCGCCGGCCCGCCCCACACAGAGAACACTGGGGAGCCCCAGGAGTCCCTCAGGGTGACAAGCACCGGCCCGCCCCACACAGAGAACACTGGGGAGGCCCAGGAGTCCCTCAGGGTGACAAGCACCGGCCCGCCCCACACAGAGAACACTGGGGAGCCCCAGGAGTCCCTCAGGGTGACAAGCGCCGACCCCGCCCCACACAGAGAACACTGGGGAGCTCCAGGAGTCCCTCAGGGTGACAAGCGCCGGCCCGCCCCACACAGAGAACAATGGGGAGCCCCAGGAGTCCCTCAGGGTGACAAGCACCGGCCCCGCCCCACACAGAACACTGGAGAGGCCCAGGAGACCATCAGGGTGACAAGCGCCGGCCCCGCCCCACACAGAGAACACTGGGGAGCCCCAGGAGTCCCTCAGGGTGACAAGCACCGGCCCGCCCCACACAGAGAACACTGGGGAGCCCCAGGAGTCCCTCAGGGTGACAAGCGCCGACCCCGCCCCACACAGAGAACACTGGGGAGCTCCAGGAGTCCCTCAGCGTGACAAGCGCCGGCCCGCCCCACACAGAGAACACTGGGGAGCCCCAGGAGTCCCTCAGGGTGACAAGCACCGGCCCCGCCCCACACAGAACACTGGAGAGGCCCAGGAGACCATCAGGGTGACAAGCGCCGGCCCCGCCCCACACAGAGAACACTGGGGAGCCCCAGGAGTCCCTCAGGGTGACAAGCACCGGCCCCGCCCCACACAGAACACTGGAGAGGCCCAGGAGACCATCAGGGTGACAAGCGCCGGCCCGCCCCACACAGAGAACACTGGGGAGCCCCAGGAGTCCCTCAGGGTGACAAGCGCCGGCCCCGCAACACACAGAGAACACTGGAGAGGCCCAGGAGTCCCTCAGGGTGACAAGCGCCGGCCCGCCCCACACAGAGAACACTGGGGAGGCCCAGGAGTCCCTCAGGGTGACAAGCGCCGACCCCGCCCCTCACAGAGAACACTGGGGAGGCCCAGGAGTCCCTCAGGGTGACAAGCGCCGGCCCGCCCCACACAGAGAACACTGGGGAGGCCCAGGAGTCCCTCAGGGTGACAAGCGCCGGCCCCGCCCCACACAGAGAACACTGGGGAGCCCCAGGAGTTGTGCTACTTGTGCTAGCACAACTTCTGGGGCAAGAACTAGTTGTGTTTGCATTTACCTTGTCAGCTTAGAACTACGGGCTCACCATAGCCCGTACTGCTTGGAACTTTTTGTTCCAAGTAGCGAGTCTTAAACAACAACAACTTGTCAGCGACAAGTTAAACAGTCCCACTGTAGAAGTGGCCTTGTCAGCGACCAGTTAAACAGTCCCACTGCCGCAGTGGTCTTGTCAGCGACCAGTTAAGCAGTCCCACTGCCGCAGTGGTCTTGTCAGCGACCAGTTAAATAGTCCCACTGCAGCAGTGGCCTTGTCAGCGACCAGTTAAGCAGTCCCACTGCCGCAGTGGTCTTGTCAGCGACCAGTTAAACAGTCCCACTGCAGCAGTGGCCTTGTCAGCGACCAGTTAAACAGTCCCACTGCAGCAGTGGCATTGTCAGTGACCAGTTAAACAGTCACATCGCCGCAGTGGCCTTGTCATGGACCATTTAAACAGTTCCACTGCAACCGGGACCTTGTCAGCGTTCGACTGACAACAGTCCTACTGTCGCAGTGGTCTTGTCAGCGTCCAGTTAAACAGTTCCACTGCAGCAGTTATCATGACAGTGACCAGTTAAACAGTCCTACTGCAGAAGTGGCCTTGTCCTCGACCAGTTAAACAGTCATTTCAGTAATTACGTAATTACAATTACGTTAAACAGTAATTTTTTCAGAAACAGAAACAGGGGCAGAGGCAACAATCGGAACCAGGAGAACAACAACCGACCCAAGCGCTGGAAGAGTACGAACTGAGACCAACAGGGAGGAGACAGAGACAAAGGGTGGAACGGTGGAGATCGGAGAAACCCAAAAAACGACAGGAGTTAAGGCAGATAAGAGGACAACTGAAACAGACAGTTGTCTCTACGGTACCCTTAACTGAACAGGAGAAAAAACTGTGGGAAAATGGGCTTACGTTCGTGATAGGCCCTCCGGCGCGCAAGAAGAGAGAAGATACGATAGAGGATCAGTGCAACAACTCGGAAACTAGTATCAACCAAGTTTGGAGCAACCTCCGGCCGGATCAAGGTAAGTCACAGAGAGCAATTAAAAGAACTAAACTCGTCCTCTCTTTTAGGTACCTCCACCCCAACAAACATGTCCAGTACCCAAACTACAACCTAGTAGGCCTTAAACCGGTAATCCAGCAAATGAAGGTGGACCTCAAGCGCGGTTCGGAATTGCGACACAACTGTAATCTCACAAGAGAAGAGAGGGACGCCCTATCAACGCTGAAAGGACGCACGGATATTGTGACAAAGCCGGCGGACAAGGGAGGCACTGTCGTTGCCTGGAGAAAGGACAACTACAAGCACGAAATGGAGAGGCACCTGGCAGACACTGCAGCCTACAAACAGACACACAACCAGGATGAGGCGCTTAGAAACTCCCAAACGAGGAGTAAAGGGATAGTTCTCAAGCTGTTCGAAAACAAAACTGGGGAGGGGAAAGGAGGACTCATGCAGGCAGGTGCGAGAGATTTCTTCTTAGCCTTTGAATCCATCATTCTCCTCCTCTACCTTTTACCAAAGATCCATAAATCACTAGAAGAAACAACAGGAACATGAACAACAGGACAAGGGTGACTGGTTGTAAGCGGCTGCTGGGCCCCAACAAGGCCAGTAGACTGGATCTGCACACCCCGTCTGAACCCCTTGCTACGCCTACTACCGGAAGGAATCCAAGATACGACGGATTTCGTCAAGAAAATTGCAGAAATTAGAGGGCCCGTTCCGGGAGGGGCCCGCCTTTTTTCCATGGATGTGGTATTGCTCTACCCGAGCATACCACAGAGGGAAGCGGCAAAGGTAGTAGCATCTTTTTTTACAAATAACAGATCCAGAATCAGACAGGAACTTCGAGATGTAGGAGTAAGGAGGACCCCCTCGAAAGAAACTCTTGAGGAGGCCATCCTCAATGTGATGAGAGACACCCTTTTGCAATTTGAAGGACTGGCATACCGGCAAACCAAGGGTACAGCGATAGGAGCATCCAGTAGTGTGGCAATCGCTGAAATATTTGTGCATGTAGTGTTCGAGAGGAAACGATCCCACATGAAGGACGGACCGGCGGTATATTTCCGTTACATAGATGACATCTTCGGAATAATTGAGGACGGTTTCCCGCGCCTAGAAGGTTTCTTTTCATGATCAAATACAGTTTATGAAAACCTTAAATTGACCCTTGAACACAGTGACTACACGATAAATTTCCTAGATACAACAGTGTATATAGACCAGCTAACCAGGGATCTGCATACGAAGGCATACTATAAACCGACTAACCTTGATACGTATCTGAAATTTGACTCGAGCCACCCACTAGCCTTGAAGAAATCACTACCCTACTCACTTAGACTCAGACTCAAGCGGATTAACAGCAAAGAAGAAACGCTATATCCCGAGCTTGATGACCAATGGGATATGTTCAGGAACAGAGACTACCCAGAGACAATAATACATGCGGCCAAGGAGAAACTCAGAGAAAAAACAAGGGCGGAGCTACTCAGACCTAGAACACAAGAAGAGGAAGACAAGCGATGGATCCTCCCAACTCTTTTCTTCCCCGACCTTTCAGCACAGCTTAAGATAAAACTCCAGGAAGTATGAACATGGATGAGGGGAAACGTACAGTGAACATCCATCCCGAGTAAAGTTCCAAGAAAACCCTCCCATGATCGTCTGGAGGCGAGGTATGTCTATAAAGGACCACCTTGTTAGAGCAACTGTGGAGGTAGATCATCTCAACCGAACTGGGGGAGAGGACCAGCCCCAGGTTACAGGTCAAAGAAATGAAACTTACAAACCCTACCCTAACCTCGGAGTGTGCAGAGTGGTTAGGAGGGGCCTACAAGTACATCAGGCATATTTCTAACTGAGAAAGTAAAGAAAATAGAGTTACCGAGTTCCAGCTCCTGTCCTCCACCAACTTTACAGTTACAACTCATTACCCGATCAATTCCCCTGAGATTTAAAAACCCAACACATTTTAGACCCCTCTAAAATAAATAAATGAAGACATTAACCAAACTCTAACTCTCGACCCCCACCTCAGTTCATTTGTACTAGTTCTTTAGTACCAGACCCATTTTCCCGAAATTTAAAGTAGACATACTTCTAACTATGAAATAAAGAAAAATAGAGTTACCGAACTATAGCTCTTGTCCCCTGCCTTAGCTCATTTGGACAAGTTCTTTATTATCAGACCAAATCCCCTGAGATTTAAGATCACTATATTTCTATCGTAGTAGAAATAAGATCAAGACTTTAACTGTGCTCCAGTTCTTGTCCTCCGCTAGTTAGTTCATCAAAATTAATTCAGATCAAGGCGCTGTCCAGTCTAACAAAAGTAAACATCCTGTCCTTTAATACCCTTTTATTACTCAGCTATGTAAATAATCACTAACAAGCTAATATTCACACAGTAATAAAATCACATGGTCAAATCGCACCTTACCTTCATTACCCTCGTTTACTCAGCAATGTAATAATCACACCTTACGTTTCCCTCCCTTACCTCCCCCCCACCCCCTGCCCCTTGCCTCCCCCTCTCATACCTTTCCAAACTCCCTTTTTGTCCTTATCTCCCCACTCCTCTTACCCCCCCCCCGCGCTTATCTTCCCCTCCCTTTCCTCCCCCTACTCCACCTTCATCTCTCCATCACCCCTACTCCCATTTCATCTCTCCCATTCCACCAACTTCATCCAAACCTCCCTCCCTCCCCAGAATTTAACGAAATACAGCATGTATACACAATATTCATGTTCTCAGTGATCTTATCATGTTCTTTTACAAGTTCAGTGTTCATTCTCGTTCACGTTCACTGTCTTCATCGCATTCTCTAACATGTTCTCTGTGTTCTTTGTCATTTTCCCCATATGTTTACTGTGTTCATCGTATTCTCTTACATGTTTTCCTCAATCTGTCATATTCTCAGTGTTCTTAGCATTTTCTTCACAAGGACATCACCTTCTCTTACATGTTTTCCACATTCTTTGTCATATTCTCTATGTTTTCAGGATATACTTCACAACACTGTTCTTAAACAAATTTTCACTTTATACAGTAACAAATTTACCAAGACGTTCTGTTCTTAATCATTCCTTAATTAAAATAACCTTTTTATCTTAGCTAAATAGTCAAAGGAAACTTTTCAACACTGTTCATAACTAACTTTATCCATCGACAATCAACTAAAAAATAGTCATATTCAATTTTTCTTAACTAAACTTATTCGCCAATGAACAGAAAATAGCCATGTTCATCATCTTTTCTTGTCATTGCTTAACTAAAATAACACTTCTCTTAGCTGAAAATAGTCTAGTGTAGCTTCGTTCAACACTGTTTGTAACTAAAATTATTCTTCCCCTCAACTAAAAATAGTCAAATGTAGCTTCGTTCAATACTTTCTTAACTAACGGAATACTTCATAGAGTAAGAAAAATAGTCAAAGACACTCTTCGAGACATCAGGGACACACTCAAAGACACTCTTCTAGACATCAAGAACTCTCTTCTCTTCGAAACATCAAAGATACACTCAGAGGCATCAAAAATACTCTTCGAGACATCAAAGACACTCTTTGAGACATCAAGGACACACTCAGAAACATAAAAAATACCCTTCGAAACATCAAAGACACACTCGGAGACATCAAAAAATACTCTCAAGGACTCTAATAACACGCCCAAAGTCACCAATAACACACGAAAATACGTCAATAACGCACTCAAAGATATCAAATACACAATCAAATACATTAATAATGACCTCAAAGACGTCAAAATACTACTCATGTCCTCAAAAATCATTTTTAGAGTCATGAAAAGTGAATCTCAATCATCAAAGTTATTTTCAGTCATCAAAGATATTTTCAGAGTCATCAAAGATATTCTCAGTCATCGAAAGGTAACTTCAGTCATCAACGTTATTTTTAGAGATATCAAAAGTTATTCTAAGACACATCAAAACTTATTATCATTCATCAAAATTAATCTCAATCACTCTCCTTCGTTCATCATTGTTGTTCTCCAAGACATCAATGTTGTTCTCTAAGACTTCTATGTTGTTTTCTAGGACATCATTGTTGTTCTATAAGACAGCACTGTTGTTCTCTAAGACATCTTCAAGCATTAAATAGCGCTCTTTAATGTAACTATTTCAGCTTTTCATAACAAACTTGCCCTTCTGTTAAAATATATTTTCTTAGTCACTTTATCTTAAAACTGTTCTCTGAACAAAAATGCATACCCCTACCTAACCTAACTTATCTGTACTAACCTACATGTTAGTAGGGGAGCCGGTCGGCCGAGCGGACAGCACGCTGGTCTTGTGATCCTGTGGTCCTGGGTTCGATCCCAGGCGTCGGCGAGAAACAAAGGGCAGAGTTTCTTTCACCCTATGCCCCTGTTACCAAGCAGTAAAATAGGTACCTGGGTGTTAGTCAGCTGTCACGGGCTGCTTCCTGGGGGTGGAGGCCTGGTCGTGGACGAGGCCGCGGGGACACTAAAGCCCCGAAATCATCTCAAGATAACCTCAAGATAACCTATTCCTCCCTTACCTGATGTAACTTACTTAATCAAACTTACCTAACCTAAACTTACATAACCTAAACTAACCCTACCCTACCTTACCTTACTAAATTTTACTTACATAATCAAACCTAACTTAACTAACCTTACCAAACCTAACTTAACCTAACCTAACTTAATTTACTTAACCTAACCTAATTTATCCTCACTTAATGTAGCTTACCTAGCCTAACTTAACTTACCCAACCTAATGTAACTTACCTAACCTAACCTAATCTAACCTAACCTATCCTAACTTAACTTACCTAACCTAACCTAACTTAACATAACTTACATAACCTAACTTAACTTACATAACCTAACCTAGCCTAACATACCTAATCTAACCTAGCCTAACTTACCTAACCTAACATAACTAAACTTAACTAACCTAACCTAACCTTACTATCTTAACATAACTTATCTAACCGTACCTAACCTAACATAATCTTACCATCCTGACCTAACCACCGTACATAATTTATTAACTCAACTTTCATAACATAACATAAATTATCTACCCTCACCTACCTAACCTCCTCCACCTAATGTAACTGTAACTTACCTAACACAACTTACCCAAACTGACATGACCTAATTTACCTAAGCCAACTCACCCAACCAGGCATGACCTAACTTATAATAAATATTCCTGCTGCTCTTTTTGTGTTTTACCAATCAATGTCTCATATTCATTTGTTCATTTCAAGGATTAATTTCTCAAATGGTCATTTATGCATTTCAAGGGTTATTTGTTAAGGTTAGGGTATTTTAGCATTTAAAAGGATATTTATTAGAAATGTCAGTTTATGTGCTTTGTGTCTTTTTTTGCTTAAAGTTCGTCAAGTTCCTCATAGGTTGTATTTATTGCGTTGAATATAATTTGTTCTTATTCTCCACCCTTTAACCTAACCTTTCAGATGTAGTTTATTGTTTTGACATTTTGTTGAATATATTATCCTTAACCTAACAGTTAAGTATAGTTTGAGTTCATCCTCAATGTGTATTTTTACCCAAAACCCATCTTCCCACTTAACCTTCCCACTTATCCTTCCCTCCTTGTTTTACTTTGTTTTCTTATATAACTTCATTAATAAGGGAGGGATAAGTGGGAAGGTTAAGTGGGGAGATGGGTTTTGGGTAGAAATGTACAAAGAGGATAAAAAAAAACTATATCTAAAAGGTTAGGTTATGGATAATATATTCAACAAAATATGTCCAAAACAATAAACTACATCTGAAAGGTTAGGTTAAAGGGTGGAGAATAAGAACAAATTATATCCAACACAATAACTTATGAGCAACTTGACGAAGTTTAAGTTAAAAAAAACACAAAGTGCAAAACTGACACATCTAACAAATATCCCTTTAAATGCTAAAATACCCTAACCTTAACAAATAATCCTTGAAATGCATAAATGAACATTTGAGAAATTAGTCCATGAAACGAACAAATGAATATGAGACATTGATTGGCGAAACACACACACAAAAAACACAGAAGGAATATTTATGTAAGTTAGGTCATGTCTGGGTGGATGAGTTGGACTAGGTAAGTTAGGCCATGTCTGGGTGGATGAGTTGGACCAGGTAAGTTAGGTCATGCCATTTTCGGTAAGCTTTGTTAGGTAAGTTACCATAGGTGGAGGGGGTTAGGTAGGTGAGGGTAGATAAGTAATGTTACAATATGTAAGTTAAGTCAGTAAGTTATGTACAGTGGTTAGGTCAGGATTGGTAAGTTAGGTTAGGTTAGGTAAGTTATGTTAAGTTAGAAAGGTTAGGTTAGGTAAGCTAAGTTAAGTTAGGTAAGTTAGGTTATGTAAGTTAAGTTAGGTTAGGTAAGTTATGTTTAGTTAGGTTAGGTTAGGTAAGTTAAGGTAGGATAGGTTAGGTAAGTTAATTTAGATTATGTTAGGTAAGTTATGTTAGGTGAGATATGTTAGGCTAGGTTGGGTAAGTTAAGTTAGCCTAGGTTAGGTTAGTTATATTAAGTTAGGATAGGTTAGGTAAGTTAATTTAGGTTAGGCTAGTTAAGTTAGGTTAGGTTATACAAGGTAAATTAGGTTAGGATAGGTAAGTTAGGTTAGGTTAGGTAAGTTAGGTTAGGTAAGTTAGGTTAGGTTAGTTAGGTTAGGATAGGTTATGCAATTTAAGTTAGGTTAGGTAAGTTATGCTAAGTTAGGTTAGGTTAGGTAAGTTAAGTTAAGATAGATTAGATAAGTTAAGTTAGGCTATGGAAGTTAAGTTTGGTTTGGTTATGCAAGTTAAGTTAGGTTAGGTAAGTTATGTTAAGTTAGGTTAGGTAAGTTATGTTAAGTTTGGATAGGTTAGGTGAGTTAGGTTAGTTTAGGTAGGCTACAATAAGTTATGTTAGGCTACATTATGTTTAGTTAGTATAGGTTAGGTAAGTTAAGTTCGGTTAGGTTAGGTAAGTTACAATAAGTTAAGTTCGGTTAGGTTAGGTAAGTTACGATAAGTTAGGTTAGATTAAGTAAGTTAGGTTAGGTTAAGTTAGGTAAGTTAAGTTAGTTAATATAGGATGAGTTGTGTAAGTTAAATTTAGTAAGGTAGGGTAAGGTTAGTTTAGGTGACGTAAGATTAGGTTAGATAAGTTTGATTAGGTAAGTTACATCAGGTAGGGAAGGAATGGGTTAGTACAGGTAAGTTAGGTTAGTTTGATTAGGTAAGTTACATCAGGTAGGGAAGGAATAGGTTAGTACAGGTAAGTTAGGTTAGGTATGGTTATGCATTTTTGTTCAGAGAACAGTTTTAAGATAAAGTGACTAAGAAAATATGTTTTAACTGAAGGGAAGGGAACTATTGGGTAAAGAGCCAAGCCATCACGACTATATAGCACTGGGAAGGAAACAGGATATGAATTTGGAATGGGAGGGGGGGGGGGAAGAATGGTGCCCAACCACTTGAACGGTCGGGGATTGAACGACGACCTGCATGAAGCGAGACCGTCGCTCTACCGTCCAGCACAAGTGGCTGGACTATTTTAACTGAAGTACAAGTTTGTTATGAAAAGCTGAAATAGTTACAATACAGAGCGTTATTTAATGCCTGAAGATGTCTTAGGAAGAGTCCGACACCATTTACCAATACTGAATACAATATGCAGATAATATTGCTACTGTGTTATATATACAAGTTAACCCATAGAAATTGTAGCATAGTAGAATTTTCCGTCAATAGAAAACGGGATATCATTACCACATAGCGCTATAAATTCCCCAGTTATTCTCTTGGGAATTATTCTTAATACAGCAGTCTTTGGACTTTTAATATCAAATAACTTAATTATCAGTACTAAAATAGATTAAATGTGACCTTTCTACCAATTATTGACATCTGAATAAGAAGAGCCAAGCGTCAGTGGTGGGAATGAGGTCGGCCATTGTTTAAGATCATAGTCGCTTGAGCGAGTTCAGCGCCAATAATTCTCCCTTAGACGGAGTGTTATGGATATCAAATTAGTGCTTCTACCATCATCAACACGCAGTCAACATCTAAACAAGGAAAGTGTCTTTCCGAAATTCTGTCTAGTCATTATTAGCCAGTAATGTTAGGTAGATAAGATTAATTCCGGTTAGCACGCATGACAAGTGACATCATCCAGGTAATTATTCCTTGGTCCTTATCTTCTCTGATATACAGTTTTTCCTCCGATATAGCTGTCATATATAGGATTCTTTCTCTACAGCACGTGTCCTTTTAACAGGTATAGAAGAGGAGGCAAGAATTAATCTTGGTACATCAGTATATGGGTGGATGCTAGTCTCTCAACTATGAGGATTATTTGGTGTCAACATCCGTATTCATACAGTGTGTACTAAGACTACCATACAATTAGATAAGGCTTCTAAATATTCATTGATAGTATATGTAGTTTAATCCTATAGTTTGATTGGCTGCATATATCAATTTAATATAACCCCTCCCCTAATGTGTAAGGAGTCGATTTGTGAGAATATTGCAGAAATACAGTCTGCTAAACCTCATACAAATTGCTATCAAAATATATAAATTAATGTAAATATAAATTCTAAATAAATTCATATAAATTAAATAAATATAAATCTCACGAGTCAGTTCCCCACAATGTCTCAGAGAACCACATTGATGTCTTAGAGAACAACATTGATGTCTTAGAGAACAACATTGATGAATGAAGAAAAGGGATTGCGATCAAATTTGATGACAGAATAACTTTTGACGTCTCTGAGAATAACTTTTGATGTCTCTGAGAGTAACTTTGATGACTGAGATTAACATTTGATGACTGAGAATAATTTTGATGACTCTGATAATAACTTTGATGATTGAGATTCCCTTTTGATGAATCTGAGAATAATTTTTGTGGACATGAGTAGTATTTTGACGTCTTTAAGAAAAACTTTGAGGACATGAGTAGTATTTTGATGTCTTTGAGTGCATTATTAATGTGTTTGATTGTGTATTTGATGTCTTTGAGTGCGTTATTATGCCTTTGAGTGCGTTATTATGCCTTTGAGTGCGTTATTATGCCTTTGAGTGCGTTATTAACGTCTTTTCGTGTGTTATTGGTGTCTTTGGGCGTGTTATTGGTGTCCTTGAGAGTATTTTGATGTCTCTGCGAGTGTCTTTGATGTCTTGAAGAGTATTTTTATGTATCTGAGTGTGTCCTGGATGTTTCAAAGAGTGTCTTTGATGTCTCGAAGAGAGTCTTTGATATCTCGAAGAGTATCTTTGATGTCTTGAAGAGTGTCTTTGGGTGTGTGTCCCTGAAGTCTCGAAGAGTGTTTTTTGACTGTTTCTTACTCTATGAAGTATACTGTCAGTTAAGAAAGTGTTGAACGAAGCTACACTAGACTATTTTCAGCTAAGAGATGTGATATTTTAGTGAAGCAATGACAAGAAAAGATGACGAACAGCTATTTTCTGTTGATTGGTGAATAAGTTTAGTTAAGAAATGGTGACAGTGACTATTTTTTAGTTGATTGCCGATGGATAAAGTTAGTTATGGACAGTGTTGAAAATTTCCTTTGACTATTTATCTATGAGAAAACTGTTATTTTAGTTAAGGAACGTTAAGAAAAGAATGACTTGGTAAATTTGTTACTGTGTTTTGGCCTAACAAAACGTTAGGGCTAACATTGGGCTGTTAGTAGCGAAACTACACTTATAAATGGGGTCTCTAACAAATTTGGTCTTAAATTGGTCTCTCAATTTTTTGGGTCTCAACTGGACTCTGATAATAATTGAATTTCCTCCATTAGAACTCTAAGAATGCATGTATAAGTAAAACTCTGAAATATTTTGGTCTCAAAGTTGACTCATATTAATTTTGGCCTTGATGTGGGCTCTGTCAAATTTCGGTCTTCAAACGAACTCTGCCTAATTTTCGGTTATGAACTGGACTCAAATTTTGGCCTTAAAATGAACCCCTAACGAGTTTTGGTCTCAAAGTGGACTCTGTTCAGTTTCGGTCTTCAAATGGTCTTTTTCATATTTTTGGTCTTCAAATGGTCTCTGAATAATTTTCGGTCTTTTTACAGGTGAAACAGCTGTAAATGGCAATAATAACTAAAACATACAGCTAAGATGTCTATTTTACTTAACAAAACTTTAATGACAATATTCTCTGAAAATGGTCTTTTTTCCAAATTTTGATCTTACACTCGTAAATAGAATAAATAAACTCCTAAGATTATGCGAACTCTGAAATATTTTCCTAAAACTGAACTCAGAAAAATTGTGAATTTCTCCCATAAGAACTCTTTAACTCCAGTGAGTGATTTTTGGTCTGAATTTTCCCCATAAAAACTCTTTAACTCCAAATGAGTGATTTAAAAAAAAAAAGACCTTAGAGTTTATTCTCAGTAATACATGAGCGAACTTTGCCCCTCTATTTTTCTATGAGATTTTCCTAACAAACTTTTATGACCGCTTAATCCGAAAATGGTCTTTGAAAAATTTCGGTCTTTAACTCTGGAAATATTACCCGGAACCCACGGCGCCTCACAAGGGATATTAAAAACAAAATCGTGTGTGCGACGCACTCCCTACTACTGTCAGCGATCAGTTAAACAGTCCCACTGCAGCAGTGACCTTCCCAGCGACTAGTTAAACAGTCCTACTTCAGTAATGACCTTGCCAGCGACCAGTTAAACAGTCCTACTTCAGTAATGACCTTGTCAGCGACCAGATTAACAGTCCTACTTCAGCAGTGACCTTGTCAGCCACCAGATCGCTGAAACGCTAAGCCCCGGAATCCTCTGAAGGCAACCTCAAGGTAGGTTGTCAGCATCACAATTTCCATCACTATGCACCACCACCACTAACCACCATCACAATCTCTAAGCAACACCACCACCAGAGATAACAGCCATCTCCATCTCTAAGTACCACCACCACCACTAAACACCATCACTAAGCATCACCACAACCAACTCAACTAACCAACATCACGATCACTAAGCAGCTCCACCACTACATTCACTAACCACCATCACCAACCACAAAGTACCACCACAACATTAGCTAACACTCTCATTATCACTAAGCACCACTACTACTAACCACCGTCACCACTAACTGCCACCACCTCCACTAACCACCGTCACCACAACAATATTCACCATCACCACCACAATACTCACCACCACATTACTCACCACCACAATACATACCACCACCAAAATACTCACCACCACCACAATACTCACCACTGCCACAATATTCACCACTACCACAAAACTCACCACCACAAAAATACTCACCATCACCACCACAATACTCACCACCACCACAATACTCACCACCACCACAGTACTCATCACTGCCACAATACTCACCACTACCACAATACTCACTACCACCACAATACTCACCACCACCACAATACTCACCACCACCACAATACTCACTACCACCGCAATACTCACCACCACCACAATACTCCCCACCACCACAATACTCCCTACCACCAAAATACTCACTACCACCACAATACTCACAACCACCATAATACTTCCAACCACCACAATACTCACCACCACCACAATACTCCCCACCACCACAATACTCCCCACCACCATAATACTCACTACCACCACAATACTCACCACCACCACAATACTCACCACTACCAAAATATACCCCACCACCACAATACTCACTACCACCACAATACTCACTACCACCACAATACTCACCACCACCACAATACTCACTACCACCACAATACTCACTACCACCACAATACTCACCACCACCACAATACTCCCTACCACCACAATACTCACTACCACCACAATACTCACTACCACCACCACCACCACAATACTCACCACCACCAAAATACTCACTACCACCACAATACTCACCACCACCACAATACTTCCAACCACCACAATACTCACCACCACCACAATACTCACCACCACCACAATACTCACCACCACCACAATACTCCCCACCACCACAATACTCCCTACCACCAAAATACTCACTACAACCATAATACTCACTACAACCATAATGCTCACCACCACCACAATACTCACCACCACCTCAATACTCACCACCACCACAATACTCACCACCACCACAATACTCACCACCACCACAATACTCACTATCACCACAATACTCACCACCACCACAATACTCCCCACCAACACAATACTCACTATCACCACAATACTCACCACCACCACAATACTCCCCACCAACACAATACTCACCACCACCACAATACTCACTATCACCACAATACTCACCACCACCACAATACTCACCACCACCACAATACACCCCACCACCACAATACTCACTATCACCACAATACTCACCACCACCACAATACTCCCCACCAACACAATACTCACCACCACCACAATACTCACTACTACCACAATACTCACCACCACCACAATACTCAACACCTCCAAAATACTCCCTACCACCAAAATACTCACCACCACCACCACAATACTCACCACCACCACAATACACACCACAACCACAATACTCACTACCACCAAAATACTCACTACCACCACAATACTCACCACCACCAAAATGCTCACTACCACCACAATACTCACTGCCACCAAAATACTCACTACCACCACAATACTCACCACCACCAAAATGCTCACTACCACCACAATACTCACTACCACCACAATACTCACCACCACCACAATACTCACCAACACCACCACAATACTCACCACCACCACAATACTCACCACCACCAAAATATACCCCACCACCAAAATACTCACCACCACCACAATACTCACTACCACCACAATACTCACATCCACCACAATACTCACCACCACCTTAATACTCACCACCACCACAATACTCACCACCACCACAATACTCACCACCATCACAATACTCACCACCACCACAATACTCACTACCACCACAATACTCACCACCCCCACAATACTCACCACCACCACAGTACTCACCACCACCACAATACTCACCACCACAACAATACTTACCACCACCACAATACTCACCAGCACCACAATACTCACCACCACCACAATACTCACCACCACAACAATACTCACCACCACCACAATACTCACCACCACCACAATAATCATCACCACAACAATACTCACCACCACCACAATACTCACCACCACAACAATACTCACCACCACCACAATACTCACCAGCACCACAATACTCACCACCACCATAATACTCACCACCACAACAATACTCACCACCACCACCACAATACTCACCACCACAACAATACTCACCACCACCACAATACTCACCAGCACCACAATACTTACCACCACCATAATACTCACCACCACAACAATACTCACCAGCACCACAATACTCACCACTACCATAATACTCACCACCACCACAATACTCACCACCACAACAATACTCACCACCACCACAATACTCACCACCACCACAATAATCATCACCACAACAATACTCACCACCACCACAATACTCACCACCACAACAATACTCACCACCACCACAATACTCACCAGCACCACAATACTCACCACCACCACAATACTCACCACCACAACAATACTCCCCACCACAACAATACTCACCACCACCACAATAATCATCACCACAACAATACTCACCACCACCATAATACTCACCACCACCATAATACTCACCACCACAACAATACTCACCACCACCACAATACTCACCACCACAACAATACTCACCACCACCACAATACTCACCAGCACCACAATACTTACCACCACCATAATACTCACCACCACAACAATACTCACCAGCACCACAATACTCACCACTACCATAATACTCACCACCACCACAATACTCACCACCACAACAATACTCACCACCACCACAATACTCACCACCACCACAATAATCATCACCACAACAATACTCACCACCACCACAATACTCACCACCACAACAATACTCACCACCACCACAATACTCACCAGCACCACAATACTCACCACCACCACAATACTCACCACCACAACAATACTCCCCACCACAACAATACTCACCACCACCACAATAATCATCACCACAACAATACTCACCACCACCATAATACTCACCACCACCATAATACTCACCACCACAACAATACTCACCACCACCACAATACTCACCAGCACCACAATACTCACCACCACAACAATACTCACCACCACCACAATACTCACCACCACCACAATACTCACCACCACCACAATACTCACCACCACCATAATACTCACCAGCACCACAATACTCACCAGCACCACAATACTCACCACCACCACAATACTCACCACCACCACAATACTCACCACCACAACAATACTCACCACCACCACAATACTCACCACCACAACAATACTCACCACCACCACAATACTCACCAGCACCACAATACTTACCACCACCATAATACTCACCACCACCACAATACTCACCAGCACCACAATACTCACCACTACCATAATACTCACCACCACAACAATACTCACCACCACCACAATACTCACCACCACCATAATACTCACCACCACCACAATACTCACCACCACCACAATACTAAACATCCCCACAATACTCACCACCACCACAGTACTCACCAGCACCACAATACTCACCACCACCATAATACTCACCACCACAACAATACTCACCAGCACCACAATACTCACCACCACCATAATACTCACCACCACCACAATACTCACCACCACCATAATACTCACCACCACAACAATACTCACCAGCACCACAATACTCACCACTACCATAATACTCACCACCACAACAATACTCACCACCACCACAATACTCACCACCACCATAATACTCACCACCACCACAATACTCACCACCACCACAATACTAACCATCCCCACAATACTCACCACCACCACAGTACTCACCACCACCACAATACTCACCACCACCATAATACTCACCACCACAACAATACTCACCAGCACCACAATACTCACCACCACCATAATACTCACCACCACCACAATACTCACCACCACAACAATACTCACCACCACCACAATACTCACCACCACAACAATACTCATCACCACAACAATACTCACCACCATAAACAATATCCTTGTCTCTAAAGTTCTTCTTGCACCACTCTGGGTCGTCACTAGCCACCACAAACACCGGATTGTTTGTTCTGAGGAACACGAGAACACCGGATTAATTGTTCTGTTCATCATTGGTTGGTCTATTTTGTGGGTTACACACATCTTTGGTTGATCTATATTTAAGGTTATAAGCGTCACTGGTTGGGCTATTATGTGGGCTATAAACATAATTGTTTGGTCTATTATGTGGGTTACAAACTTCAATGGGTAGTCTATTATGTGTGTTACAACAATAATTTGTTGGTCTATTATATGGGTTATAAATATCATTGGTTGGTCTATTATATGGGTTATAAATATCATTGGTTGGTCTATTATATGGGTTATAAATATCATTGGTTGGTCTATTATGTGGGGCTATACATAATTGGATGGTCTATTATGTGGGTTACAACCATCATTGGTATGTCTATTATGTGGGCTATAAACATCATTGGTTGGTCTATTATGTGGAATATAAACATAATTGGTTTGTCTATTATGCAGGTTACAAAAATCATTGGTTGGTCTATTGTGTGAGATATAAACATCATTGGTTGGCCTATTATGAGGGTTACAAACATTATTGGTTAGTTTATTCTGTGGGTTACAAACATCATTGCTTGGCCTATTATCTGGGCTGCAAACATAATTGGTTAGTCTATTATGTGGGTTATAATCGTAATTGGGTGGTTTCACCGACCAATGATATAGGTGAAGGTTTGGGAGGGAGAAAAAAAAAAGAAATGTGAAGAGAGGAGAAGAGAAAGCATTGCGCAGGGCAGGAGGGTGAAAAAAAATGATGATAAGGGCACGAGGGAGAAGAGAAAATGATGTGCAGGTTAGGAGAGCGAAGAGAAAGTGATGTGAAGGGCTGGAAGGAGAAGAGAAAGTGATGTTAAAGGCAGGAGGGTGAAATGAAAGTGATGTGAAGGGGAGAGGGAGAAGACAAAGTGATGTGATGGGTAGGACGGTGAAGAGAAAGTGGTGTGAAGGGCAGGAGTGCGAAGAGAAAGTGATGCGGAGGGCAGGAGAGTGAAGAAAAGATGATGTGCCTGGCAGGAGAGAGAAGAGAAAGTGATGTGCAGGTTAAGCGGGTGAAGAAAATGTGATGTGCAGGTCAGCAGAGGGAAGAGAAAGTGATGAGAAGGGCACGAAGGTGAAGAGAAAGTGGATTAATAATCAAATAAAGCTGAGGTGTTCGGAGGATCAGAGAGGTGGTCAAGCTGAGGTGTTCGGAGCATCACAGAGGTGGTCAAGCTGAAGTGTTCGGAGCATCACAGAGGTGGTCAAGCTGAGGTGTTCGGAGCATCACAGAGGTGGTCAAGCTGAAGTGTTCGGAGCATCACAGAGGTGGTCAAGCTGAGGTGTTCGGAGGATCAGAGAGGTGGTCAAGCTGAGGTGCTCGGAGCATCAGAGAGGTGGTCAAGCTCAGGTGATCGGAGCATCAGAGAGGTGGTCAAGCTGAGGTGTTCGGAGCATCACAGAGGTGGTCAAGCTGAGGTGTTCGGAGCATCACAGAGGTGGTCAAGCTGAGGTGTTCGGAGCATCAGAGAGGTGGTCAAGCTGAGGTGTTCGGAGCATCACAGAGGTGGTCAAGCTGAGGTGCTCGGAGCATCACAGAGGTGGTCGATCTGTGAGGATAATCACACTGTTACACAGGACTTGCCATGACACAGTGAAATAACTCAACGTCTCCACTCACCTGTTCCTGAAGAAATTAAATGCCCGTTGATAGTATATATCTTTGACAGGACTTTGGCCATAATAGTTTTGGACGTGAGCGAGGTAGTCGGTCCTGCGCACGTGGACGGTCACTATGGTGGCGTTGGTCAGGGCCGGGTTGTTCACTGCTTTAAGAGCGGCAGCAACCTGGGCCTTAGCTTCATTCAGAATCCGCTGGTTGAAGGTGAACTCCTGGCGAAAGTGATCTCTCATAGTGATGAGAATGTGAGAAGGACAGGGGAAGTCGTTGATGTAGACAGACTGCTGGAGCGGGTACGGGTAGAGCTGGGTGTCGTAGAGTGTTCTATCACTGCTTCCTGCGCTCTTGGCAAACAGCTTCATGTACAAGCTTGCGAATGATTCGTGCTGAGTGAGGCGAGGATAGCACTCGCCGGCAGCAACCGGTAGGCTGAGCTTGGGGAAGATCACCACCAGTGAAGCATTCAATTCTTGAGAAATGGCCGCCTGGAGGGAACACAGACACAGGTCAGAGTATTGGATTACCGCAGTGTCAGACTCACTCAATGTACACTGTTCTTATTTTCAGTGATGGGACACACACATTTAGATGTACAGAACAATGTTCACTCTTCTCATCCTCAGTGGTGTGACACACACATTTAGACGTGCAGAGCAATGTTTATTGTTCCCATCTTCATTTTTGGGACACACATTTAGACGTACAGAACAGTGATCACTGTTCCCATCTTCAGTGATAGGACACACACATTTAGACGTACAGAGCAATGATCACTGTTCCCATCTTCAGTGATGTGACACACACATTAAGACGTACAGAACAATGTTCACTCTTCCCATCCTCAGTGATGAGACTCACACATTCCATATTCATACGTAATAGTTATTCAGTTACATAAAAAAGAGAGTAAAATCTCTCTGGATCACTATAAAATCTCTCTGAAAACAAACTTTCAACATAAGACAGACCACGAAACAATGTGTATAATATTTTGTAAGTTAAAGGGAAGAATGGAAGTAACTGCAAAGGGCCTATTGGCCCATATTTCTTGATGCTTCTATATTGGTGCGGAGTCTTGAAGTGGGTAGAATATAGTTGTGCATTAATTGGCTGTTGATTGCTGGTGTCGACTTCTTAATGTGTAGTGCCTCGCAGATATCTAGCCGCCTGCTATCGCTGTATCTATCGATGATTTCCGTGTTTTTTGTTAAGACTTCTCTGGTGATGGTCTGGTTGTGGGAAGAGATTATATGTTCCTTAATGGAGCCATGTTGCTTATGCATCGTTAATCGCCTGGAAAGAGATGTTGTTGTCTTGCCTATATACTGAATTCTTTGAGGCTTACAGTCCCCAAGTGGGCATTTGAAGGCATAGACGACATTAGTCTCTTTTAAAGCGTTCTGCTTTGTGTCTGGAGAGTTTCTCATGAGTAGGTTGGCCGTTTTCTTGGTTTAATAGTAGATCGTCAATTGTATCTTCTGATTTTTTTTCTGTAGGGATAACGTTTCTATTAACAATATCTTTCAAGACCCTTTCCTCTGTTTTATGAGCTGTGGAAAAGAAAAGTTCTTTTCCACAGCTCATAAAACGGAAAAGAAAAGTTGTTTTCCACAGCTCATAAAACGGAGGAAAGGGTCTTGAAAGATATTGTTTATAGAAACGTTATCCCTACATAAAAAAAAATCAGAAGATACAATTGACGATCTACAATAAAACCAAGAAAACGGTCAACCTACTCATGAGAAACTCTCCAGACACAAAGCAGAACGCTTTAAAAGAGACCAATGTCGTCTATGCCTTCAAATGCCCAATTGGGGACTGTAAGCCTCAAAGAATTCAGTATATAGGCAAGACAACAACATCTCTTTCCTGGCGATTAACGATGCATAAGCAACAGGGCTCCATTAAGGAACATATAATCTCTTCCCACAACCAGACCATCACCAGAGAAGTCTTAACAAAAAACACGGAAATCATCGATTGATACAGCGATAGCAGGCGGCTAGATATCTGCGAGGCACTACACATTAAGAAGTCGACACCAGCAATCAAAGGCCAATTAATGCACAACTATATTCTACCCACTTCAAGACTCCGCACCAATATAGAAGCATCAAGAAATATGGGCCAATAGGCCCTTTGCAGTTACTTCCATTCTTCCCTTTAACTTACAAAATATTATACCCCATTGTTTCGTGTTCTGTCTTGTGTTGAAAGTTTGTTTTCACCTCATGCAAAACTGTTGTAACATATCACCTCACCTAAATGCAGGTACAAAATCAAAGATGTTTAAGCTCTGTTTCAGTTATAAGTTGTGTATGTGTAAACTAAAGTTTTTGAAAATGTAATAAGTTTTACGAAACGCGCTCAAGTGTCGCGTCAGACTAGAAATAAAAATGAATTTTGGAGAATTGATTTTTCAGTTACCATGAACAGTGAAGAAAAATATAAGAAACATTGAGAAAATTCGTGTTAGAATTATTAATGTTACTTTTTCGGTCATATTTAATAATATATGTCTACAGGAAAGACTGCTACCAAAATATACTAATATATATATATATATATATATATATATATATATATATATATATATATATATATATATATATATATAGAACGCACTTCTCGACCTACTATGCAAGGGCCGATTTACCTAATAGGCCGAGTGATTTTCTTTATTTTCAATAAATTGTTTCCAATTGGTTTATTTTCAATATAATTATTATATTATATTAAGAACATAAATTATTGATGTAGTTATGTTAGTTTAGGTTAGGTTAAGATAGGTTAGATTAGGTTCGGTTATATATCTATGTTAGTTGTAACTCAAATTTAAAAAAATTAACACATACATAATGAAATGGATAGCTTTAACATTTCATAAGAAAAGAAATTGAAAAATACAGAAATTCAGGAAAACTTGCGTTATTAGGCAAATCGGGCCTTGCATAGTAGGCCAAGAACAGCATTCTGGCCAAAATGCAGTACTCGGCCTACTATGTAAGACCCGCTTTGCCTAATAAGCCAAGTTTTCTTGAATTTATGTATTTTTTCTATTTTTTTCCTTACGAAATGATAAAGCTATCCATTTCATTATAAACGAGTTATTTTTTTTATTTTGAGTTAAAACTAACGTAGATATATGACCAAACCCAACCTTGGGTAAGATCTTGTATGAAGAGAACATTACAACTCACCTGTCGGAAATCTCCGACTCCCCAAATACTAACACCCTAGTACGATAAGATAAATTTAGTGTGCTAGGAAATTAAATTTACTAACATTATTAACAGGTGGCCAGGGGCAGCCAAATTCTCCCTGATATAAATGACGCTGTTACATCAGCTGCCCAGCTCCCACGAGAATAAATTATTTATATAAATCGAATTAAACCCAGTCTCACCTTTGTTTAATTTACTTTAAACAGTCGGTTTAATTTAAAAACCACCTGTTGATACCTGAAGTGCATTATTATGACGTAAAATAACGTCGGCAATGTTTTAATTAGATTGTAAATCAGAATAAAATATCGAGACTTATATGCCGAGATTGCACAGATAGAAGCTACGGTGGCGCTCATGTCATTTGCCTAGAGACTTGGCAGAGGAGAAGCCAACTTTGATCGGTGTCCCGAAGCTCTCCGTTAGCATCACACATTATAGAGATCATCTGAGCATTATCGGGTCCCAGATTTTGCTGCCTGCTTCATTTATCATTGAGGACACCACGTCCGGTTGGATTAGTAATCTTTTCACGTTCTATGGGCATAATACCTAGTGATTGTCCAATCGTTATTACGTTAGATTATCAAAAAACCATAGTAAGTGTATTTCCCTAAATCAGTCAACCCCTTTGAATGAAAATTAGTGGATATACTCATAGTCATATAGAAATTACATTGTATGATTTTCACAGAGTGGAGTTTATCTACGAGAGAGGATCGTCTTGTCTGGTGAATCACGTGTCTGCAACGCCATCACGTCCAGACAGGATTAGACTGATTTGGAAGGCTGTCTGATCCACGCCTTATTAACTGCTAAACAGCTAAGCAGATGTTTCTCAGTTATATTATTGTAGTTAGTTTACTAACTCTATAACTTTGATTTATTGATGAAATTTATTATTGAATTTATTCAACATTTATATGCAATAGGTAGTTCCAGCATTATTAGTTCTACCCCACCCACCCCAAAAAAAAAAATATGTGCAGGGGAAATAATCCAACTAACGATTAGAATTTTATACAGTCCAGTTCTCTGATGTTTATTTAGATCAATTAATTAATTTATGATTATATTAGATTACATATTGGAGATATTTCCCCACATCACCGGTACACCGAAGACCTTCCATATGACAGAGAAAGCAGGTATTGTGTGACCTTGTATGAAGAGAACATTGCAACTCACCCGTACACCGAAGACCTTCCGTATGATAGAAACAGGTATTGTGGGATCTTGTATGAAGAGAACATTACAACTCACCCGTACACCGAAGACCTTCCGTATGACAGAGAGAGACAGGTATTCTGTGATCTTGTTGCCCAACCTTCCGACCGAGTTTATAGTGACGTAATGCAGCGAGCAGTCTGTAACACAGTTAAAGGCTGATTACTCGCATCTCGGCTGACATTAATGTTATTCCAGCTACTGACACTCTATTCTTCCCCCTATCTGGCTAACACTATACTATCATCCCATCTGGCTAACACTATACTATCATCCCATCTGGCTAACACTATACTATCATCCCATCTGGCTAATACTCTACTATCCCCCCCCCCCTGGAGGACACTCTACTATCCCCCCCACCTGGAGGACACTCTACTATCCCCCACCCCCTCCCCGTTCAGCTCGTTGTCGCCGTGTGGGGGCTTCGTGGGCGGCTGCCGGAGTGTGATGCTCCTTGGGACAGTCCTCTCCCAGCAAACACAAATCATCTACACAACGTTCGCCTATCTCTTCCCATAGGTGTGGGAATGATTTGCATTGAGAATGGTGCAGGAGAGCCTTTGAGAAACTTTTACTCAAAAAATCCAAACACAAAGGTTTAATTATAAATTGTTTTTCTACAATTATTTTCTTCCAAATGTAAAACAAATAGTTTTTACATGTTTAAATATAAAATTTATGGTGTTTTTTTGTAAAATTCATTAATAAATTGTGAATGATATATATTGGCCGAGTGAAACCTTTAAAATCCATTTAGTTATAATATGAACAGAAAAAAGTAGTTTTCCAAATTTTCTAAAAATCGCTCTTTTTAACACAATTTGACTCCTTATGCATTCCACTAAACACTAATATCATGTTTAAATATATAATTTATGTATTATTCCCTAAGATAATTTATATAAATTATAAAAGTTGCTGGAAAGTGGTGAGAAAGAATCTGAAAACGTTTTGTTGTCTTATATTGGCGTGTTCTTATTAACTAGAGTGAGTAAGAGTGAGCGAGAGTGGGTAAGAGTGAGTAAGAGTGACTGAAGGTGAGTGAGAGTGCCAGAGAGTGTGTAAGTGTGAGTAAGAGTGAGTATAAGTAAGAGTGAGTAAGAGTGACAGAGTGAGTAAGAGTGACAGAGTGAGAGTAAGGGTGACAGAATGAGTAAGAGTGAGAGTAAAGTGATTGAGAGTAAGGGTGAGTATGAGAGTAAGAGTGATTGAGAGTTAGAGTGAGAGTAAGAGTGATTGAGAGTTAGTGAGAGTAAGAGTGATTGAGAGTAAGAGTGATTGAGAGTAAGAGTGATTGAGAGTAAGAGTGATTGGGAGTAAGAGTGATTGAGAGTAAGAGTGATTGGGAGTAGGAGTTAGAGTGAGAGTAGGAGTAAGAATGAGAATAAGAGTGATTGAGAGTAAGAGTGAGTAAGAGTAAGAATGAGAGTAAGAGTGATTGAGAGTAAGAGTGATTGAGAGTAAGAGTGATTGAGAGTAAGAGTGATTGGGAGTAAGAGTGATTGGGAGTAAGAGTAAGAGTGAGAGTAAGAGTAAGAATGAGAATAAGAGTGATTGAGAGTAAGAGTGATTGGGAGTAAGAGTAAGAGTAAGAATGAGAGTAGGAGTGATTGAGAGTAGGAGTGATTGGGAGTAGGAGTGATTGGGAGTAAGAGTGATTGAGAGTAAGAGTAATTGAGAGTAGGAGTATGAGAGTAAGAGTGAGAGAGTGAGTATGAATGGGTAAGGGTGACTGAGAGTGAGTAAGAGTGACAGAGTAAGAATGACAGAGTAAGAGTGATAGAGAGTAAGAGTGACAGAGAGTAAGAGTGACAGAGAGTAAGAGTGACAGAGAGTAAGAGTGACAGAGAGTAAGAGTGACAGAGAGTAAGAGTGACAGAGTACGAGTGAGTATGAGAGTGAGTAAGGATGACTGAGAGAAAGAGTGAGTAATAGTGCGTAAGAGTGATTGAGAGTTAGAGTGAGAGTAAGAGTGATTGAGAGTTAGTGGGAGTAAGAGTGATTGAGAGTAAGAGTGATTGAGAGTAAAAGTGATTGAGAGTAAGAGTGATTGAGAGTAAGAGTGATTGGGAGTAAGAGTGATTGGGAGTAGGAGTAAGAATGAGAATAAGAGTGATTGAGAGTAAGAGTGAGTAAGAGTAAGAATGAGAGTAAGAGTGATTGAGAGTAAGAGTGATTGAGAGTAAGAGTGATTGAGAGTAAGAGTGATTGGGAGTAAGAGTGATTGAGAGTAAGAGTGATTGGGAGTAAGAGTGATTGGGAGTAGGAGTAAGAATGAGAATAAGAGTGATTGAGAGTAAGAGTGAGTAAGAGTAAGAATGAGAGTAAGAGTGATTGAGAGTAAGAGTGATTGAGAGTAAGAGTGATTGAGAGTAAGAGTGATTGGGAGTAAGAGTGATTGGGAGTAAGAGTAAGAGTGAGAGTAAGAGTAAGAATGAGAATAAGAGTGATTGAGAGTAAGAGTGATTGGGAGTAAGAGTAAGAGTAAGAATGAGAGTAGGAGTGATTGAGAGTAGGAGTGATTGGGAGTAGGAGTGATTGGGAGTAAGAGTGATTGAGAGTAAGAGTAATTGAGAGTAAGAGTATGAGAGTAAGAGTGAGAGAGTGAGTATGAATGGGTAAGGGTGACTGAGAGTGAGTAAGAATGACAGAGTAAGAGTGACAGAGAGTAAGAGTGACAGAGAGTAAGAGTGACAGAGAGTAAGAGTGACAGAGAGTAAGAGTGACAGAGTAAGAGTGACAGAGTAAGAGTGACAGAGAGTAAGAGTGACAGAGAGTAAGAGTGACAGAGAGTAAGAGTGACAGAGAGTAAGAGTGACAGAGAGTAAGAGTGACAGAGAGTAAGAGTGACAGAGTGTAAGAGTGACAGAGAGTAAGAGTGACAGAGTAAGAGTGACAGAGAGTAAGAGTGACAGAGAGTAAGAGTGACAGAGTAAGAGTGACAGAGTAAGAGTGACAGAGAGTAAGAGTGACAGAGAGTAAGAGTGACAGAGAGTAAGAGTGACAGAGTGTAAGAGTGACAGAGTGTAAGAGTGACAGAGTAAGAGTGACAGAGAGTAAGAGTGACAGAGAGTAAGAGTGACAGAGAGTAAGAGTGACAGAGAGTAAGAGTGACAGAGAGTAAGAGTGACAGAGAGTAAGAGTGACAGAGAGTAAGAGTGACAGAGAGTAAGAGTGACAGAGTGTAAGAGTGACAGAGAGTAAGAGTGACAGAGTAAGAGTGACAGAGAGTAAGAGTGACAGAGTAAGAGAGTGAGAGTGATTATGAGAGAGTTAAGAGTGTGAGGTGTGAGAGGGTAGCAGGCCAGGGAGGCAGGATGTGTGGTCACAGGCGAGGCCTAGGCCTCGTGATCTATAATGTTGGTTTTTATATATATGTTGGTTTTTTGTCCTGTTTCAAATTATAATTATTTAGCAGGAATGTAATAAGATATTGCACAGTATTAATGTGACAATAATATATGCATTATTTCCTTGATAATCAAACTTGTTGTTCAAAGATAATATACAATCTTTGAAGGAAACATTTTGAGAGCGCGAGCTGGCAACACTGGGCTGGTGGGTGAGAGAGACATATGGTTAGTTGTGCTCAGACCTTCAGTGGTGAAGGTTCTGTCCCAGCTGGCCGCCACCAGCCGCCACCCGCCGCCCACCACCAGCCGCCACCCACCACCAGCCGCCACCCACCACCAGCCGCCACCCGCCACCACCCACCACCAGCCGCCACCTGCCACCACCCACCACCAGCCGCCACCCGCCGCCACCCGCCACCCACCACCAGCCGCCACCCGCCACCCACCACCAGCCGCCACCCACCACCACCCGCCACCCGCCACCACCAGCCGCCACCTGCCACCACCCACCACCAGCCGCCACCCGCCACCACCCACCACCTGCCGCCACCCGCCACCACCCGCCACCCGCCACCACCCACCACCAGCCGCCACCCGCCACCACCCACCACCAGCCGCCACCGCCACCCACCACCGCCACTCACCACCCGCCGCCACCACCCACCACCCGCCGCCACCCGCCACCCACCACCAGCCGCCACCCGCCACCACCCGCCACCCGCCACCACCCACCACCAGCCGCCACCCGCCACCACCCACCACCAGCCGCCACCCGCCACCGCCACCCACCACCGCCACTCACCACCCGCCGCCACCACCCACCACCCGCCGCCACCCGCCACCCACCACCAGCCGCCACCAGCCACCACCCGCCACCACTCGCCACCACCACTATCCGCCACCGCCGCCACTGTCCGCCCGCCGCCACTATCCGCCACCGCCGCCCGCCGCCACTGTCCGCCCGCCGCCACTGTCCGCCCGCCGCCGCCACTATCCGCCACCGCCGCCACTGTCCGCCACAGCCGCCACTCTCCGCCGTACAGCCTCCCCTCTCTCCGTTAGTAAATAATTATAATTGTAAGTAAATAATAAAAGAAATATAAATTATTAGATTTTTTTTACCCTTAAATTGGTTTTAATATTTAAATTGAAAATAATAATATAATATAAAATATAATAAAAATAATATAATATAAAATATAATTTAATTTCAAGAAATTTAACTTTAAACACAAAGATGTGAAAAGGGTTCAGATTATTGGCTCAAACCTTTCATAAGAGATTCATATTGGTATATGAATGGATTATGAATGACTCATGTTAGGAGTGTAAAGTTGCCACAACATCTCAAATTAGTGTTAGATACATATGTCTTGGTTATAAGTTTTGGAAACCTATTTAAGTCCACACACAATATCGTATCTGATACGATAAAACAAACGTTTCCAATACTTTCAAATACTTTCCAGATATGTTGTGGCAACCTAAAATTGTTTGCTGGGCTGTCCTTTTCTAGCCTTGTGCTCCGGAGCTGCTGCCGTCCTCTCCAATTCTGCTGGGCACCTTTTCCTTTTCCTTCTGTTTCGTTTTTCTCCCCCCTCTTCTCCTATCTGCTTGCCGTTTCCTGCCGACCTTTTGCTCGTTCTGGTTCTTCCCTTGGACTTCTTCTATTTTGAAGCCCGGGTGCTTGAGGAGGCATACTCATGCACCCGTCGAACTGCAGTACCCGACGTCGAGAGCGAGGGGAACCTTTTATTGTCAATCCCCACTTCGTCACTGAACCCGATCTCGACGGACTGTCGGTTTCTTAAGGTGGCGTTTGTGGGGCGTATACTCACGACGCACCTCTAAGAGGCCCCGACAAGATCGGCGATTGCTTCTTGTTGGGTGTCCTGCCTCTAATTGTGGCTCCATGGTGGGTGTGGGGGCACATTCGTGAATGAATTCTTCTTTTCGTCAAGATGATAACCCCTGTTTCGGCTGCTTCTGGCTTACCTTCTCAGGCTCGTGGGGTGGGCGACCAAGCCCCCGAGTCGGTCCGTATTGGAAGACCGGGCTCTGTAGCCTCCGCTGCATTGGGCCCCGACCTTGCTCCTCCTTTGGCCTCTCTGACTCCTTCCCCTGGCTCCCCTCCCTCCTCTGTGGTTGGGTCGAGCCCCAAGCCCCCAGTGGTGACTACCTCGTCCCCTGGCGCGGTTCCTTCTCTAGTTGTAACTACTGCGCCTTTTAACCCCTCTCTCTCTGGGGGTTCTCACCGCCGTCCTCGTCACGGCCGCCCTCGCTCGATTCCTTCCAGTTCTGCTACCTATCAAGCCTTGTTTGGTCCCGCTTTGTGGGCCAAATATTTTGCTCTCCTCCCTCTTGATTCTGCGCCTCCTGACGATTTCTCCCTCCATCGACATCTCATTGATTCCGTGGATGCCTCCATTACTTTCAACCCCACTCGTCTCGGTACACGTGTCGTTGCTGCTCCTTCTCAGGATGCTGCTTCCCGCTTGGCTGCCTTATCCTGCCTTGGCGAGACCCCCGTTCGGGTCTCGAAGAACGCTCAGTTGAATGCCAGTGTTGGCACTATTTTGCTCCCGCCCCATGTTGCGACCGGTGTTCGGGACCTGCGCGACTGCCACGACGATATTCGACATATCCTCACTGCCCAGGGCCATTCTATTCTCCAGGTGGACACGTTTACTCGTCCCCCTCGTGGTAGTCGCCGTCAACCCCTCCGGGTTGTGAAGATTACCTTTGATGGTAGGACCCTTCCACCCTCTGTCATTCTTGCTGGTGCCAGGTGCTCTGTCCAGGAGTACATTCCTTCTCCTCGGCTCTGCAACAAGTGCTGGAGGTTTGGGCATGGTGCCCTCCGCTGCTCCGGGACTGTCTCTCTCTGTCCTTTGTGTGGTGGCGAAGGTCACTCTAAGTCGGAGTGCACTTCTCCCCAGGCTCGTTGCCTCAACTGCGGTGAGGCCCATCCTACCTTCTCCCGTGCGTGTGTCCATTACAAGCTTGAGGCAGCCGTCCTCAACCTGAAGCACCGGGAGCGTTTATCTTTTCCTGAGGCGAGGCGCCAGGTTCGCCGGCTCCCGCCTTATGCTAATATCTCTTATGCTCGCGTGTTGCGCTCTTCCTCTCCTCGTCCTTCCCGCCTTCCTCAGACTCACAACCATTTCCGGGCCTTGGACCCTGATGCGCCCACTGCCCCCTCCTCTGTTCCTTTGGGTTCTCTCCCGAAGGATCCTCCTCCTGGTCCTCTGTCTGGGGTTCCCCTTCTTTCTACCCGGTCTGTCGTGTCTTCTGTGTCTTCTTCCTCGTCCCCCTCCGATCCTCCTTCCCATCCTCTTCCTCCATCTATCGGCTCTCCCCACCGCCTGTCGGTGCGGGCGGATGTCCATCGCTCTCCTAACGGCCGTCGTGTGTGCTCTCGTTCGGCTTCTCCTGTTGAGACACTGGAATCCGTTGCCCGGTACGTAGTTGCTGGGACACCGGTCTCTTTAAGTCAGAAGCGTAAGCCTGGCTCCTCTCCTTCCTCTTCCCCGGCGGGTAAGAAGGCTTCGCTTTCTTCCTCAGCTCCTCCTTCTGGCTCTGTTGCTTCTTCCCCTCCCGTTTCAGTGCTTGCGCCCCCTGTTCCTGCTATGGAGGTTTCTTTGGCCCCTGCTTCCCTTTCGGTTGCTGCTCTTGCTGGGGTGCGCTCCCCTCTTTCTACTCCCCCTCCTCCTGCTGCTGTCCTTGACTGCTCCTCTCCGTTGTCTCCTCCTCTTCCTCCTCCTCCTCCTCCTCCGGACCCTGCCCGCCCACCTCTGATCTGTTCTCCCGTTTCCTTCCCTCCGTCTTTGCTCAGTTTACCCATGCCCCCTAACCCTGACTTTGCTGACCCTGATCCCGACCCTGATATTCTTTAACGTGCTCTGTTGCTCTTTCGCCTTTGTTTCTTCCTTGTTCTCTGTTTTTGTCCTTTCTCTTCTCGTCGTTGTCCATTCTTCAATGGAACGTTCGAGGTTATTACGCCAATTTCCTCGAACTCCAACTTCTGATTTCGCGGTTTTCGCCCCTTTGTGTCTGTCTCCAGGAGCCAATGCTTGGTGCTCGTCCTGGTCGTTTTCGTGGCTATTCCTTTCTCTCCCCCCCCCCAGCCATTGCTGGGGCTTCTAATTCTTCTGCTCTCTTGATTCGGGCTGATGTTCCCTTTGTTCCTTTACTTTTTCCTTCGCCTCTCCATTGTTCTGCTGCTCGTATCTTTGTGGGGAAATGGTACACAGTTTGTTCCATTTATCTCCCCCCGAGTGTCCCGCTCTCTCTTCCTGATTTGAAACACCTCCTAGACTCCTTGCCGGAGCCTGTGCTCCTGCTGGGTGACTTCAATTGTCGTCATTCTCTTTGGGGTGACGTTCTGACGAATACCCGGGGTCGCCTCCTTGAGCCGTTTCTCCTCTCTTCTTCCCTGTCTCTTCTGAATTCTGGTGAGCCCACTCATTTGGACTCTCGGACTCGCACCCTTTCTTGTCTTGATCTTTCTCTCTGCTCTTCTTCTCTTTACTTAGATTTCACGTGGCAGGTTCTTGATGACCTCCATGGAAGTGATCATTTCCCCATCCTTGTTTCCTTTTTCTCTTTTCGCCCTTCCCTCTCTTTCCCTAGGTGGCAGTTTGCTAAGGCAGACTGGACCCTATTTACCCTCAGTGCTGCTCTCTCTGACCTCTCCCTTCTGCCTCTCTCTCGCGCTCTCCTCCTTTTTCATGACACTGTCTTCAACGCTGTCCTCCGCTCTATTCCTCGCTCTTCCTCTCGGGGTCCACGGAAGTGCGTTCCCTGGTGGAATGCGGACTGTGCTCGGGCTGTCCGCTGTAAGCATGCAGCCTGGAAGAGGCACCGCCGTAGGCAGACGACCGATTCTTTTCTTTTCTTTCGGAAAGCGAGTGCGGTGGCCCGTAGGACCATCCGTACGGCTAAACGTGAATGTTGGGCATCTTATGTCTCAACAATTACGTCCGAGACCCCTCTGGCCCAGATCTGGAAGCGTATCCGCAAGATAGCGGATAAGTTCGTTCCCGATGTTTCAACGGTCCTTCACCTCCATGATACTCTTGTGGCGTACCCGTTGCAGGTCGCTTCCGAACTGGGTTCCCACTTTTCTTCTGTTAGCTCTGGTCTTCATCTTCCCCAATCTTTCCTTCTTCGTAAACCTGTCCTTGAGTCTCGTCCTTTAGATTTCTGCACTCATCTTCAGCTTCCCTATAACGATCCCTTCTCTCTCTCTGAACTTCGTTCTGCCCTGGCCCTCTGCGGTTCTACGGCGGCGGGCTCCGATGGTATTCATTATGAGATGCTTCGCCATCTCCCTCCGAGCACGTCTCAGTATTTACTGAGTCTGTATAATCGGATCTGGGAGTCGTCGTCAGTCCCTGAGGACTGGCTCGAAGCCGTTGTCCTCCCTGTTCGCAAACCGGGGTCTCTGGGTACTTCCCCTAAGGACTTTCGCCCTATTGCTCTCACAAGTTGTGTCTGCAAACTCTTTGAACGTATGGTTAACGTTCGTCTGATGTGGTTCCTGGAACACCATCACCTCCTCTCCCCTTCTCAATTTGGTTTCCGCAAGTGCCGCAGCACGACAGATGTCCTGGTGAACTTGGAGGTCTATATTCGTACTGCTTTTGCTGCGAAGTCCTCCGTTGTTGCCGTCTTTTTTGACCTAGAAAAGGCTTACGACACCACTTGGCGTTATCATATCCTATCTCAACTTCATTCTTTTGGCCTTCGTGGTCATCTCCCTCTCTTTCTCCGCAGCTTCCTCTCTCGTCGTTCCTTTCGGGTGCGCCTTGGTACCGCTCTCTCTCCCTCTATTCAGCAATACGAAGGTGTGCCCCAGGGTAGTGTTCTGAGCACTACTCTTTTTCTGGTTGCCCTCAATGGTCTTCTTTCCTCTCTTCCTTCTGGTGTCTTCTCCGCTCTCTATGTCGATGATCTTACCCTTTGTTGTCAGGGTGATGATTCGCCTCTCCTTCAACGCCGGCTTCAAATTGCGATTGATGCCGTGTCGTCTTGGGCCACAGGTCATGGCTTCAAGTTCTCTACTTCTAAGACTTGTGCCATGACTTTTACGCGGAAACGGGTTGTTCTTCGTCCCTCTTTGTCACTTTATGGTCATCCCCTTAAATACAAAGATTCCGCGAAGCTTTTGGGGTTATTCCTTGACACTCGTTTGTCTTGGTCTCCCCATATCTCTTACCTCCGTGTTGAGTGCTCTAAGGCCCTTACCCTCCTTCGGGTCTTGTCCCATACTTCTTGGGGGGCAGATAGGCGCACTCTCCTTGCTGTACATTCCTCTCTCGTCCTGTCTAAGCTCGATTATGGTTGCCCTGCTTACTCGTCTGCTTCTCCTTCTACTCTTCGCCGTCTTGATGCTTTGCACCATTCTGGGTTGCGCCTCAGTTCTGGTGCCTTTCGTTCGACTCCCATCCTTAGCTTGTATGTTGACACTGGCTTCCTGTCTCTCCAGGACCGCCGTGATCGCTACTGTCTTCGCTATCTTGCGTGGTCCTTGCAACATCCTTCCTCTCGCCTCTGTCGTGCTTTAACTTTTACCCCTCCTGCGGTTCCTGTTCCTCTTCACCACCTCCCTCTTTCTGTCCGGTTATCTCGCCTACAGGATTCTCTCTCCGTTCGTATTTCTGATGTTTCTCCTCGTGTTGTTCCTTCTTTGCCCCCGTGGAGGGTCCCTCTTCCGCGGTTTTGTACTTCCTTGACCCGTGTCACTAAAGCTTTTACCCCTCCTACGGTTCTAAAACGCCTTTTCCTCGAGCACTTTTCTTCTCACTCCCGCTCCGTTTCTATCTTCACCGATGGGTCTAAGTCAGCAGACGGTGTTGGCTACTCTGTTGTTTTTCCTGATCGCACTTATATGTGTCGCTTGCCTCCGGAGACTAGCATCTTTACAGCGGAACTTTATGCTATTCTCTATGCTCTTCGTCTCCTGCTTTCTCGTTGTCAGTCTTCCTTTGTGGTTGTTGTTGACTCTCGTAGTGCCCTCATGGCTCTCGGGTCCTTTAATCCGTTTCATCCAGTAGTTGTCGAGATCCAGCATTGGCTGTTTCTCGTTCACAGTAAATTTAAGTCGATTGAGTTTTGTTGGGTTCCCAGCCATATTGGTGTGTCTTTAAATGAGCGTGCGGATGCTATCGCTAAGGAAGCTGTCCGCTCTTGTCCCATCTCTCGTAAAGGCATTCCGTATTCCGACTTTTACCCGGTTATCCATTCCTCAGTCCTTACCCGTTGGCAGGCTTCTTGGTTGTCTGTTACTGGTAACAAGCTACGTACTCTTAAATGTTGTGTTTCCTCGTGGCCGTCCTCCTTCCACCGTAACCGGCGGTGGGAAACAGCTCTGGCGAGGTTGCGTATTGGCCATACTCGCTTAACCCATGGTCACTTGATGGAGCGCCGCCCTGCTCCTTATTGTCCTAGTTGCATTGTCCCTCTTACAGTCGTGCATGTCCTTCTTGAATGTCCTGACTTCCAGGACGAGCGTGTGTCTTGCTTTCCGACCGCCCCTCGCGGTCACCTGTCCCTCGATAGAATTCTTGGTGACTCGGATACTTTTGATATCGTTCGCCTTATGCGTTTTTGTTCTCGTATTGGCATCCTTGGTGATATTTAGCGCCCTCTGATTATTTTGCGTATTTGATGGTGCTACATAGCCTTCCCGGTTTGGTGCCTTCTTTTGATAATTACTTACTCTACTATCCCCCACCTGAAGGACACTCTACTATCCCCCACCTGGAGGACACTCTACTATCCCCCACCTGGAGGACACTCTACTATCCCCCACCTGGAGGACACTCTACTATCCCCCACCTGGAGGACACTCTACTATCCCCCACCTGGAGGACACTCTTCTATCCCCCACCTGGAGGACACTCTTCTATCCCCCACTTGGAGGACACTCTACTATCCCCCACCTGGAGGACACCCTACTATCCCCCACCTGGAGGACACTATACTATCCCCCCAACTGGAGGACACTCTACTATCCCTCACCTGGAGGACACTCAGTTATCCCCCACCTGGAGGACACTGTACTATCCCCCACCTGGAGGACACTCTACTATCCCCCACCTGGAGGATACTCTACTATCCCCCACCTGGAGGACACTCTACTATCCCCCACCTGGAGGACACTCTACTATCCTCCACCTGGAGGACAGTATACAATCCCCCACCTGGAGGACACTGTACTATCCCCCACCTGGAGGACACTCTACTATCCCCCACCTGGAGGACACTCTACTATCCCCCACCTGGAGGACACTCTACTATCCCCCACCTGGAGGATACTCAACTCTCCCCCACCTGGAGGACACTACTATCCCCCCACCTGGAGGACACTCTACTATCCCCCCACCTGGAGGACACTCTACTATCCCCCACCTGGAGGACACTCTACTATCCCCCACCTGGAGGACACTCTACATATTCCCCACCTGGAGGATACTCAACTATCCCCCCACCTGGAGGACAGTCTGCTATCCCCCACCTGGAGGACACTGTACTATCCCCCACCTGGAGGACACTCTACTATCCCCCACCTGGAGGACACTCTACTATCCCCCACCTGGAGGATACTCTACTATCCCCCACCTGGAGGACACTCTACTATCCCCCACCTTAAGGACACTCTACTATCCCCCACCTGGAGGATACTCAACTATCCCCCACCTGGAGGACACTCTACTATCCCCCACCTGGAGGACACTCTACTATCCCCCACCTGGAGGACACTCTACTATCCCCCACCTGGAGGACACTCTACTATCACCCACCTGGAGGACACTCTTCTATCCCCAACCTGGAGGACACTCTACAATCCCCCACCTGGAGGACACTCAGTTATCCCCCACCTGGAGGACACTCTACTATCCCCCACCTGGAGGACACTCTACTATCCCCCACCTGGAGGACATTCTGCTATCCCCCACCTGGAGGACACTCTACTATCCCCCACCTGGAGGACACTCTACTATCCCCCCACCTGGAGGACACTAATATCCCCCACCTGGAGGACACTCAACTATCCCCCACCTGAAGAACACTCAACTAACCCCCACCTGGAGGACACTCAACTATCCTGTTACGGACCCGAGCCCAGCGTCCGAGAACGGAGCAGTGACGATCGCGCCATCTGTGGGTCAGCTCCCGAAACCCCCTCCAAATGGACGACGCCATCTAGTGAGGACGAGATATACTGGCCTCAAGGGCTAGTTTCCTGTCCTGATCAGCTCATAACAGAGCCGCTGCTGACCTCTGAGGTGACGCTAGGACAGCAACGCCATCTATGGAGTGGATAGGTGGACGTTTGTGTCTAAGCCTATGAGTGAGGTGCCCTAGAGTGTCATTAGTACTGATGACGTGTCTGATTACAGAGTCGACCTGGGACTGCTGAATCAGACATTGGATGAGTCTACCCAAGGCAGCCGTAGAGTCTCGAAGTATTAGCTGCAGAAGTTGTGAGTCATTCCCCCGGATGAACACTGTTGTGTTAGCCTGCCTGTGACGTGGCAGTTGAGGAATTGTCGTACCTGGGGCTGACTCGTGGAGAAGAATACCCACTGGGGTGTTATGCTGAGGAGAGTGATCTGTGGAATCACACGAGGCTCCTGCCTAGGGCTAGCAACCCTAGTATCGGTCGTGGAGTGGCCTACGCAGCGTAGCTGATTGGAACCTGCCAGCTACAGGCTGGATTTGTGGTTGACGGCCTCCACGACGGTGCACCCAGTGGGATTGTGTTTTGGCTGGCCTGTGGCCGGGGTAGACTCGCTAAGAGAATCTAAGGATTCGTCGAGAGGCCACAAGAAGAGAACCAGGGCTACTCGTCTTGAGCACCGTTAAGCAGAGCATCCTGTGTCTTCAGAAGAAGACAAGACATGTACATAAGTGTAGTAATAGTGACAGCGTGTGACTGTTTATATATTTATTTATTGGTGGTGGTGAATATATATTTATTTCTGAGCAGTTTTATCCCTTCCCCTTTAATTTACTTGCGTTACGGAGCACACCCCTTGAAAGCCACTACTAGCTTGGGGCCGGATACCCAAACTCTACTAACATCAGAGAAAGAACCCAGTTGCGACTCTAGAGGGACGTAACATATCCCCCACCTGGAGGACACTGTACTATCCCCCACCTGGAGGACACTGTACTATCCCCCACCTGGAGGACACTGTACTATCCCCCACCTGGAGGACACTGTACAATCCCCCACCTGGAGGACACTGTACTATCCCCCACCTGGAGGACACTGTACTATCCCCCACCTGGAGGACACTCTACTATCCCCCACCTGGAGGACACTCAACTATCCCCCACCGGAGGACACTCTACTATCCCCCACCTGGAGGACACTCTACTATCCCCCACCTGGAGGACACTCTACTATCCCCCACCTGGAGACACTCTACTATCCCCCACCTGGAGGACACTCAACTATCCCCCACCTGGAGGACACTCTACTATCCCCCACCTGGAGGACACTCAACTATCCCCACCTGGAGGACACTCTACTATCCCCCACCTGGAGGACACTCTACTATCCCCCACCTGGAGGACACTCTACTCCCCCACCTGGAGGACACTCTACTATCCCCCACCTGGAGGACACTCTACTATCCCCCACCTGGAGGACACTCTACTATCCCCCACCTGGAGGACACTCTACTATCCCCCACCTGGAGGACACTCTACTATCCCCCACCTGGAGGACACTCTACTATCCCCCACCTGGAGGACACTCTACTATCCCCCACCTGGAGGACACTCTACTATCCCCCACCTGGAGGACACTCAACTATCCCCCACCTGGAAGACACTCTACTATCCCCCACCTGGAGGACACTCTACTATCCCCCCACCTGGAGGACACTCTACTATCCCCCCACCTGGAGGACACTCTACTATCCCCCACCTGGAGGACACTCTACTATCCCCCACCTGGAGGACACTCTACTATCCCCCACCTGGAGGACACTCTACTATCCATCACCTGGAGGACACTCTACTATCCCCCACCTGGAAGACACTCTACTATCCCCCACCTGGAGGACACTCTACTATCCCCCACCTGGAGGATACTCTACTATCCCCCACCTGGAGGACACTCTACTATCCCCCACCTGGAGGACACTCTACTATCCCCCCACCTGGAGAACACTCTGCTATCCCCCACCTGGAGGACACTCTACTATCCCCCACCTGGAGAACACTCTACTATCCCCCACCTGGAGGACACTCTACTATCCCCCACCTGGAGAACACTCTACTATCCCCCACCTGGAGGACACTCTACTATCCCCCACCTGGAGGACACTCTACTATCCCCCACCTGGAGAACACTCTACTATCCCCCACCTGGAGGACACTCTACTATCCCCACCTGGAGGACACTCTACTATCCCCACCTGGAGACACTCTACTATCCCCCACCTGGAGGACACTCTACTATCCCCCACCTGGAGAACACTCTACTATCCCCCACCTGGAGGACACTCTACTATCCCCACCTGGAGGACACTCTACTATCCCCCACCTGGAAGACACTCTACTATCCCCCACCTGGAGGACACTCTACTATCCCCCCACCTGGAGGACACTCTACTATCCCCCACCTGGAGGATACTCTACTATCCCCCACCTGGAGGACACTCTACTATCCCCCACCTGGAGGACACTCTACTATCCCCCACCTGGAGACACTCAACTATCCCCCCCCACCTGGAGGATACTACTATCCTATCCCCCACCTGGAGGACACTCTACTATCCCCCACCTGGAGGACACTCTACTATCCCCCACCTGGAGGACACTCTACTATCCCCCACCTGGAGGACACTCTACTATCCCCCACCTGGAGGACACTCTACTATCCCCCACCTGGAGGACACTCTACTATCCCCCACCTGGAGGACACTCTACTATCCCCCACCTGGAGGACACTCTACTATCCCCCACCTGGAGGACACTCTACTATCCCCCACCTGGAGGACACTCTACTATCCCCCACCTGGAGGACACTCTACTATCCCCCACCTGGAGGACACTCTACTATCCCCCACCTGGAGGACACTCTACTATCCCCCACCTGGAGGACACTCTACTATCCCCCACCTGGAGGACACTCTACTATCCCCCACCTGGAGGACACTCTACTATCCCCCACCTGGAGGACACTCTACTATCCCCCACCTGGAGGACACTCTACTATCCCCCACCTGGAGGACACTCTACTATCCCCCACCTGGAGGACACTCTACTATCCCCCACCTGGAGGACACTCTACTATCCCCCACCTGGAGGACACTCTACTATCCCCCACCTGGAGGACACTCTACTATCCCCCACCTGGAGGACACTCTACTATCCCCCACCTGGAGGACACTCTACTATCCCCCACCTGGAGGACACTCTACTATCCCCCACCTGGAGGACACTACTATCCCCCACCTGGAGGACACTCTACTATCCCCCACCTGGAGGACACTCTACTATCCCCCACCTGGAGGACACTCTACTATCCCCCACCTGGAGGACACTCTACTATCCCCCACCTGGAGGACACTCTACTATCCCCCACCTGGAGGACACTCTACTATCCCCCACCTGGAGGACACTCTACTATCCCCCACCTGGAGGACACTCTACTATCCCCCACCTGGAGGACACTCTACTATCCCCCACCTGGAGGACACTCTACTATCCCCCACCTGGAGGACACTCTACTATCCCCCACCTGGAGGACACTCTACTATCCCCCACCTGGAGGACACTCTAACTATCCCCCACCTGGAGGACACTCTACTATCCCCCACCTGGAGGACACTCTACTATCCCCCACCTGGAGGACACTCTACTATCCCCCACCTGGAGGACACTCTACTATCCCCCACCTGGAGGACACTCAACTATCCCCCACCTGGAGGACACTCTACTATCCCCCACCTGGAGGACACTCTACTATCCCCCACCTGGAGGACACTCTACTATCCCCCACCTGGAGGACACTCTACTATCCCCCACCTGGAGGACACTCTACTATCCCCCACCTGGAGGACACTCTACTATCCCCCACCTGGAGGACACTCTACTATCCCCCACCTGGAGGACACTCTACTATCCCCCACCTGGAGGACACTCTACTATCCCCCACCTGGAGGACACTCTACTATCCCCCACCTGGAGGACACTCTACTATCCCCCACCTGGAGGACACTCTACTATCCCCCACCTGGAGGACACTCTACTATCCCCCACCTGGAGGACACTCTACTATCCCCCACCTGGAGGACACTCTACTATCCCCCACCTGGAGGACACTCTACTATCCCCCACCTGGAGGACACTCTACTATCCCCCACCTGGAGGACACTCTACTATCCCCCACCTGGAGGACACTCTACTATCCCCCACCTGGAGGACACTCTACTATCCCCCACCTGGAGGACACTCTACTATCCCCCACCTGGAGGACACTCTACTATCCCCCACCTGGAGGACACTCTACTATCCCCCACCTGGAGGACACTCTACTATCCCCCACCTGGAGGACACTCTACTATCCCCCACCTGGAGGACACTCTACTATCCCCCACCTGGAGGACACTCTACTATCCCCACCTGGAGGACACTCTACTATCCCCCACCTGGAGGACACTCTACTATCCCCCACCTGGAGGACACTCTACTATCCCCCACCTGGAGGACACTCTACTATCCCCCACCTGGAGGACACTCTACTATCCCCCACCTGGAGGACACTCTACTATCCCCCACCTGGAGGGCACTCTACTATCCCCCACCTGGAGGACACTCTACTATCTCCCACCTGGAGGACACTCTACTATCCCCCACCTGGAGGACACTCTACTATCCCCCACCTGGAGGACACTCTACTATCCCCCACCTGGAGGACACTCTACTATCCCCCACCTGGAGGACACTACTATCCCCCACCTGGAGGACACTCTACTATCCCACACCTGGAGGACACTCTACTATCCCACACCTGGAGGACACTCTACTATCCCCCACCTGGAGGACACTCTACTATCCCCTACCTGGAGGACACTCAACTATCCCCCACCTGGAGGACACTCTACTATCCCCCACCTGGAGGACACTCTACTATCCCCCACCTGGAGGACACTCAACTATCCCCACCTGGAGGACACTCTACTATCCCCCACCTGGAGGACACTCTACTATCCCCCACCTGGAGGACACTCTACTATCCCCCACCTGGAGGACACTCAACTATCCCCCACCTGGAGGACACTCAACTATCCCCCACCTGGAGGACACTCTACTATCCCCCTCCTGGAGGACACTCTACTATCCCCCACCTGGAGGACACTCTACTATCCCCCACCTGGAGGACACTCTACTATCCCCCACCTGGAGGACACTCAACTATCCCCCACCTGGAGGACACTCTACTATCCCCCACCTGGAGGACACTCTACTATCCCCACCTGGAGGACACTCTACTATCCCCCACCTGGAGGACACTCTACTATCCCCCACCTGGAGGACACTCTACTATCCCCCACCTGGAGGACACTCTACTATCCCCCACCTGGAGGACACTCTACTATCCCCACCTGGAGGACACTCTACTATCCCCACCTGGAGGACACTCTACTATCCCCCACCTGGAGGACACTCTACTATCCCCCACCTGGAGGACACTCTACTATCCCCCACCTGGAGGACACTCTACTATCCCCCACCTGGAGGACACTCTACTATCCCCCACCTGGAGGACACTCTACTATCCCCCACCTGGAGGACACTCTACTATCCCCCACCTGGAGGACACTCTACTATCCCCCACCTGGAGGACACTCTACTATCCCCCACCTGGAGGACACTCTACTATCCCCCACCTGGAGGACACTCTACTATCCCCACCTGGAGGACACTCTACTATCCCCCACCTGGAGGACACTCAACTATCCCTCACCTGGAGGACACTCTACTATCCCCCACCTGGAGGACACTCTACTATCCCCCACCTGGAGGACACTCAAGTATCCCCCACCTGGAGGACACTCTACTATCCCCCACCTGGAGGACACTCTACTATCCCCCACCTGGAGGACACTCTACTATCCCCCACCTGGAGGACACTCAACTATCCCCCACCTGGAGGACACTCAACTATCCCCCACCTGGAGGACACTCTACTATCCCCCACCTGGAGGACACTCTACTATCCCCCACCTGGAGGACACTCTACTATCCCCCACCTGGAGGACACTCTACTATCCCCCACCTGGAGGACACTCAACTATCCCCCACCTGGAGGACACTCTACTATCCCCTACCTGGAGGACACTCTACTATCCCCACCTGGAGGACACTCTACTATCCCCCACCTGGAGGACACTCTACTATCCCCCACCTGGAGGACACTCTACTATCCCCCACCTGGAGGACACTCTACTATCCCCACCTGGAGGACACTCTACTATCCCCACCTGGAGGACACTCTACTATCCCCCACCTGGAGGACACTCTACTATCCCCCACCTGGAGGACACTCTACTATCCCCCACCTGGAGGACACTCTACTATCCCCCACCTGGAGGACACTCTACTATCCCCCACCTGGAGGACACTCTACTATCCCCCACCTGGAGGACACTCTACTATCCCCCACCTGGAGGACACTCTACTATCCCCCACCTGGAGGACACTCTACTATCCCCCACCTGGAGGACACTCTACTATCCCCCACCTGGAGGACACTCTACTATCCCCACCTGGAGGACACTCTACTATCCCCCACCTGGAGGACACTCTACTATCCCCCACCTGGAGGACACTCTACTATCCCCCACCTGGAGGACACTCTACTATCCCCCACCTGGAGGACACTCTACTATCCCCCACCTGGAGGACACTCTACTATCCCCCACCTGGAGGACACTCTACTATCCCCCACCTGGAGGACACTCTACTATCCCCCACCTGGAGGACACTCTACTATCCCCACCTGGAGGACACTCTACTATCCCCCACCTGGAGGACACTCTACTATCCCCCACCTGGAGGACACTCTACTATCCCCCACCTGGAGGACACTCTACTATCCCCCACCTGGAGGACACTCTACTATCCCCCACCTGGAGGACACTCTACTATCCCCCACCTGGAGGACACTACTATGCCCACCTGGAGGACACTCTACTATCCCCCACCTGGAGGACACTCTACTATCCCCCACCTGGAGGACACTCTACTATCCCCCACCTGGAGGACACTCTACTATCCCCCACCTGGAGGACACTCTACTATCCCCCACCTGGAGGACACTCTACTATCCCCCACCTGGAGGACACTCTACTATCCCCCACCTGGAGGACACTCATCATTTTGTTGTCTTATATGTTATTAGAGAATCATTTTGTTATATTTTATGATTTAGCTTAGATTTTCTTTTTATTCCAACCATCCCCCTACCATCGCCACCCACACTACCCCCTAACACCGCCACCCACACCGCCCCGTACAATCACCACCCACGCCACTTTGTATAATCACCACCCATACCACCTTGTACAATCACCACCAACACCACCCTGTACAATCACCACCCAGTACAATCACCACCCACACCACCCAGTACAAGTGTAACACTGTAAAAGTGTTTGGTTTAGTTGTATTTAATACATACATAGAGTACATGAGTCACAGACAGGGATTTGAGAAGGCGCCAAGTTGTCGGCCGGAGTTTCACACCTCTAAGAGTTAATGACCACCAAGTGACCTGAGGTCAGATCATGCGAATTTCACCTTACTTCTACTAATCTTATAATTGGAGCCTGGTAGCCTTCAAACATGCCGACGTTTAAGGAGTGGCTTGGTAGAGTGCCTGAGGCTATCTACTTGTGGGCAGAGTTAGTTACTAGGTTCCCCAATATATACTAGGAGAGCGATCGATTTGAGAGCATTAACAGAGAAGAACAGCAGCCAGCAGAGCAGAGGAGACGGCCTAGCAGGGAGGCTGTCGGCTGGCAGGGCGGGACAGTCTCTGTCGACTACAGATCCCCCCCCCCCCCCTCTATCCAGCTATAGGCAGACACTTGGTGAGTTGAACATTAAGGTGACTTGGTCGTGTTTTACAAGTGTTGTGTGATGATCAGGGGCAGTCAGTTGTAGTGTTCATAGATTCTTGGAGGATGACTCACTTTACATATATATATCTTGAACATTGCTTAAATTATGATACTTAGTATGTGAAATATAATTGAATTTATTATGTACATTGCCTTTAACTGTGTCCCCTAGAGTTGAGTTGAGGTGAGAAAGCCTCTGGGTTTACTGGTTCCATGATTTTACTGAGTACATGAAAGATGGGACATACTAATAATGACCTTGATAACATCTTTTGAGAATTTTGTGATACAGACAAGTTCCGTTCCTTGTCTTGTATGTAATGATCATGAATGGATGGCGGCAGCATTTCGTCTTCTACTATCTACTCTTCTACTTCTACCTATCTACACCTCTCCCTCCACCCCTCTCTAAACTCTCACTTTCAATTAATGACCCTCCTTGCTCCTCCCACCTCCCTACCTCTCACCCCAAACCCTCACTAATTACTTCACTATTCATTTCTTTCCTTTCGTTTTCTCTTATACGTTTGTGGCAGTGAAATGTATTCTAGAGTTCTCTCTAGAGTTTCGGGTAACTGATCAAGTTACGGCGCCTTGTAGTCTTAGCACCTAGGTAGTCAAATACCGAGGTTACAAGGTGTTGAACGAGAGAGGTTGCCTTAGGAACTCTGGAGGGGCTCTAGAATAGTTAGCTAACTGAGGACGGGATAACGGACTAGAGAGAGCTGTTTCCCCCGGCCTCGTTAGTTAACTGGGGGGTGGAATAATGGACAAGATAGAGCTATTTCCCCCACCCCCTGTTACAATGTTGGCAGCGGTGTTGAACAATGTTTATGGTAGTGTTCATTTAACATTGTTCAGTCCCACGTGTCTTTTGCCGCTCAGGCGCTATCAGGGAGATCTTGACAGGTGTTTAAATATTCGCGATTTAGCGAGTTTTTCAGTTTAGGAGATAGTGATTTTCTGGCGTTGTGGTTTAGTGATTTTGTGAGTTTTGTGGTGTTCAGGGAATGTTCACCAGAACTTGCGTGTGTAGTGATTAATGTTAGTGATAAGATTTGGTGATTTGGGAACTTAGCGGTTGTTGGTAGAGGAGGTCAGTTGAGTGTGACAGGTGACCCCCATGTCCCAGGGGGACACCCAGCCTCCGCTGGTTGCCAGGTCAGTTGGGGAGTGGCAGGTATAGTCCTTAAGTAGGTTTAAGTGGTGGTTCTGCTCAGATTATTGCGATGACTGTTTTACTTCATTTGAACGCAATAACCCGAGGTGTACTGGTAATTGTACAGCATACTAGAGGGAGGCTTAGTATGTCAGTAGACTTCACGTTGGGGACGCTCGACGTTAGATAGTCTGGTCACAGGGGTGGCAAAAGTTTAGAGCAACTACCTCAACAACTACACCATTACTACCACACCACCACTACCATCAGTACCACACCACCACTACCAGCAGTACCACACCACCACGACCACGACAACCACCACTAACACCACCACCACAACCACACTATCACTACTTTCACAACCACTATCACACTACCAATTCCACCACTACCACACTACCAACACCACCACTATCAGCAGTACCACACCACCACTACCACACACGCAACCACCACATACACCACCACTACCACACACGACCATTACCACACCAACACACCACCACTACCACATCACCACTACCACACTATCACTTCCAACACTACCACACCACCACTACTACACTATCACTTACTCCACTATAATCACATCACAACTAGTACACCACTACTACCACACCACAAATAGTACACCACTACTACCACACCACAACTAGTACACCACTACTACCACACCACAACTAGTACACCACTACTACCACACCACTACTACCATACCACAACTAGTACACCACTACTACCACACCACTACTAGTACACCACTACTACTACCACACCACCACTAGTACACCACCACTAGTTGATACCTGGTTGATGGGGTTCTGGGAGTTCATCTACTCCCCAAGCCCGGCCCGAGGCCAGGCTTGACTTGTGAGAGTTTGGTCCACTAGACTGTTGCTTGGAGCGGCCCGCAGGCCCACATACCCACCACAGCCCGGTTGGTCCGGCACTCCTTGGAGGAATAAATCTAGTTTCCTCTTGAAAATGTCCACGGTTGTTCCGGCAATATTTCTTATGCTTGCTGGGAGGACGTTGAACAACCGCGGACCTTTGATGTTTATACAGTGTTCTCTGATTGTGCCGATGGCACCTCTGCTCTTCACTGGTTCTATTCTACATTTTCTTCCATATCGTTCACTCCAGTACGTTGTTATTTTACTGTGTAGATTTGGTACTTGGCCCTCCAGTATCTTCCAGGTGTATATTATTTGATATCTCTCTCGTCTTCTTTCTAGTGAGTACATTTGGAGGGCTTTGAGACGATCCCAATAATTTAGGTGCTTTATTGCGTCTATGCGTGCCGTATATGTTCTCTGTATTCCCTCTATTTCAGCAATCTCTCCTGCTCTGAAGGGGAAAGTGAGTACTGAGCAGTACTCAAGACGGGACAACACAAGTGCCTTGAAGAGTACAACCATTGTGATGGGATCCCTGGATTTGAAAGTTCTCGTAATCCATCCTATCATTTTTCTGGCTGTCGCAATATTTGCTTGGGTATGCTCCTTAAACGTTAGGTCGTCAGTCATTATTATTCCCAAATCCTTTACATGCTGTTTTCCTACTATGGGTACATTTGATTGTGTTTTGTATTCTGTATTATGTTTAAGGTCCTCATTTTCACCGTACCTGAGTACCTGGAATTTATCACTGTTAAACATCATGTTATTTTCTGATGCCCAGTCGAAAACTTTATTAATATCAGCTTGAAGTTTTTCAATGTCTTCAGCCGAGGTAATTTTCATACTGATTTTTGTGTCATCTGCAAAGGATGATACGAAGCTGTGACTTGTATTTTTGTCTATATCTGTTATGAGAATAAGGAAAAGCAGCTGTGCAAGGACTGTACCCTGAGGTACAGAGTTTTAACTGCACTTGGACTAGATTTTATATGGTTGACCGTTACTCGCTGAGTCCTGTTTGACAGAAAACTGAGTATCCAGCGTCCTACTTTACCGGTTATTCCCATTGACTTCATTTTGTGTGCTATCACGCCATGGTCACATTTATCGAAAGCCTTTGCGAAGTCCGTGTATATCACATCAGCATTCTGATTTTCTTCTAATGCCTCAGTGACTTTGTCGTAGTGCTCAAGTAGCTGTGAGAGGCACGATCTTCCCGCTCGAAATCCATGTTGGCCTGGGTTGTGAAGGTCATTGGTCTCCATGAAATTGGTGACCTGACTCCTAATCACTCTCTCAAATACTTTTATGATGTGCGATGTTAGTGCAACTGGTCTATAATTCTTTGCCAATGCTTTGCTCCCTCCCTTGTGTAGAGGGGCTATGTCTGCTACTTTAAGTGCATCTGGTATCTCCCCCGTGTCCAAGCTCTTCCTCCACACTATACTGAGTGCCTGTGCTACCGGCACTTTGCATTTTTATATAAATATTGAATTCCATGAGTCTGGACCTGGGGCCGAGTGCATGGGCATGTTTTCAATTTATCTCTCAAAATTTAGTGCGCTCGTGTTTATATCAGTTATATTTACAGGGGTTTGAATATCCCGCATAAAGAAATTGTCTGGATCTTCCACCTTCATGTTGTTTATTGGAGTGCTAAACATGTCCTCATACTGCTTTCTAGGATTTCACTAATTTCTTTGTCATCCTCCGTGTATGAACCTTCACTTGTACGAATAGGTCCAATACTGGCAGTGGTTTTTGCTTTTGATTTCGCATATGAGAAGAAATATTTTGGATTTTTCTTTATTTCCTGAATTGCTTTCTGTTCTAACTGCCTTTCTTCAGTTTCATATGAGTGTTTCAATTTCCGCTCGATTTCTTCAATCTCCCTATTTAAATTATTCCTTCTTTGACGGGAAATTCGTGTCTGCATAAGCGTTCCGTTATTTTTTTACTGCGTTTATAGTGTCGTCTGCGTTCTCTTTCTACGTTAGATCTCTTTCTGGCTTTCCTCAAAGGAACATGTTTCAGACAGACTTGATATGCTTCTGAAGTCAGTTTTTCTATTCCTTCTGTAGGACTTGTATTACTTAAACAGTTCCCCATGGAATGTTTGTAAGTTCCCTGTTTATTATCTCCCAGTCTATCCTTTCATTATTATAATTGAATTTACTGAATAGCCCCTCTCGCTTTATCAACGTTTTAGGTCTATTCTGAGTATTGATGGTCGTTTGCACTTCAATGAGCTTGTGATCTGAGTATGTGGTATCTGATATCGTAATGTCTCTGATAATGTCTTCATTGTTCGTAAAGACCAGATCTAGAATATTTTCATTTCTCGTTGGCTCCGATATCTGCTGATTGAGTGAAAATTTGTCACCGAATCTAAGTAGTTCTCTAATCTGTGGTTGGTTAGGTCCTGATAGATTTCCTTGTATAATATTATTGTTTGCTGTTCTCCACCTGAGATTAGGCAAGTTGAAGTCACCTAGGAATTAGTGTATAGGTGTATTAGTAGTGGTGTATTAGTAGTACACCACTACTAATACACCACCACTAGTATCCCACTACTACCACACCACAACTAGTACACCAATACTACCACACCACAATTAGTACACAACTACTACCACACCACCACTAGTACACCACTACTACCACACCACAACTAGTACACCACTACTACCACACCACAATTAGTACACCACTTCTACCACACCACCACTAGTACAACACTACTACTACACCACTACTACCACACCACAACTATTACACCATTACTACACCACCACAACTAGTACACCACTACTACCACACCACAACTATTACACCATTACTACACCACCACAACTAGTACACCACTACCACCACACCACAACTAGTACACCACTACTACCACACCACAACTAGTACACCATTACTACACCACCACAACTAGTACACCACTACTACCACACTACAACTAGTACACCACTACTTCCACACCACAACTAGTACACCACTACTACCACACCACAACTAGTACACCACTACTACTACTACCACACCACCACTAGTACACCACTACTACCAAACCACCACTAGTACACCACTACTACCAAACCACCACTAGTACACCACTACTACCACACCACTACTACCACACCACCACTAGTACACCACTACTTCCACACCACAACTAGTACACCACTACTTCCACACCACCACTAGTACACCACTACTACCACACCACCACTAGTACACCACTACTACCACACCACAACTAGTACACCACTACTTCCACACCACCACTAGTACACCACTACTACCACACCACAACTAGTACACCACTACTACCACACAACCACTAGTACACCACTACTACCACACCACAACTAGTACACCACTACTACCACACCACAACTAGTACACCACTACTTCCACACCACAACTAGTACACCACTACTACCACACCACAACTAGTACACCACTACTTCCACACCACAACTAGTACACCACTACTTCCACACCACAACTAGTACACCACTACTACTACCACACCACAACTAGTACACCACTACTACCACACCACCACTAGTACACTACTACTACCACACCACCACTAGCACACCACCACTAATACACCACTACTACCACACCACCACTAGTACACCACTACTACCACACCACAACTACCACACCACTATTACCACACCACAACTAGTACACCACTACTACTACACCACTACTACCACACCACCACTAGTACACCACTACTACCACACCACTATTACCACACCACAACTAGTACACCAAAACTAGTACACCACTACTACCACACCACTAGTACACCACTACAACCACACCATATCTAGTACACCACAACAAGTACACCACCACTAGTACACCACTACTACCACACCATATCTAGTACACCACTACTACCACACCACAACTAGTACCCCACTACTACCACACCACAATTAGTACACCACTACTACCACACCATATCTAGTACACCACTACTACCACACCACAACTAGTACCCCACTACTACCACACCACAACTAGTACCCCACTACTACCACACCACACTAACATGTACACTGCAACCACGAACACCATCACTCATTACCACCAACTGTAACCACCACTCGCTACTGACACCAACCATAATAACCAACCACAACTACAACCAACCTCAACCCACCAAAAACTACCACCACCACCACCATGGATTCTCCATCGAGTGCAAAATTGAATAAAAATGATGAAACAACCTTTATTATGATCCTGTTTTATTTTACTAAATGTAGAAATATATTTTTATATTTCTACATATATAAATATATATATATATATATATATATATATATATATATATATATATATATATATATATATATATATATATATATATATATATATATATATATATATATATATGTCGTACCTAGTAGCCAGAACGCACTTCTCAGCCTATTATGAAAGGCCCGTTTTGCCTAATAAGCCAAGTTTTCCTGAATTAATATATTTTCTCTAATTTTTTTCTTATGAAATGATAAAGCTACTCATTTCATTATGTATGAGGTCAATTTTTTTTATTGGAGTTAAAATTAACTTAGATATATGACCGAACCTAACCAGCCCTACCTAACCTAACCTAACCTATCTTCATAGGTTAGGTTCGGTTAGGTAGCCGAAAAAGTTAGGTTAGGTTAGGTTAGGTAGGTTAGGTAGTCGAAAAAACATTATTTCATGAAAACTTGGCTTATTAGGCAAATCGGGCCACGCATAGTAAGCTGAGAAGTGCGTTCTGGCTACTAGGTACGACATATATATATATATATATATATATATATATATATATATATATATATATATATATATATATATATATATATATATATATATATATATATATATATATATATTATTAAATATGACCGAAAAATGTCATATTTTTCGGTTTACAAATGCGAACAAGCCTGAGTGTTGTGTTCCTCACGTGTGCCCCAAAGAATGAGGTGATTTGGTAAAATGCTATGCCCAAGATTACTATCCGAGTGCCGGCGGTGGGGTGGTTCAAATAGCCTCGGCTATCACCTCATTATGTCCGGTCGTGATGGTCAAGTGGATTAAGGCGTCTTGTACATACCAGTTGCGTTGCTTCTGGGAGTATGGGTTCGAGTCACTTATGGGGTGTGAGTTTTCAGTTGCATATTGTCCTGGGGACCATTCAGGCTTGTTCGCATTTGTGTTCCTCACGTGTGCCCCAAAGAATGAGGTGATTTGGTAAAATGCTATGCCCAAGATTACTATCCGAGTGCCGGCGGTGGGGTGGTTCAAATAGCCTCGGCTATTTATTTAGGTTAGGTTAGGTTAGGTAGGGCTGGTTAGGTTCGGTCATATATCTAAGTTAATTTTAACTCCAATAAAAAAAATTGACCTCATACATAATGAAATGAGTAGCTTTATCATTTCATAAGAAAAAAATTAGAGAAAATATATTAATTCAGGAAAACTTGGCTTATTAGGCAAAACGGGCCTTTCATAATAGGCTGAGAAGTGCGTTCTGGCTACTAGGTACGACATATATATATATATATATATATATATATATATATATATATATATATATATATATATATATATATATATATATATATATATATATATATATATATATATGTAGAAATATAAAAATATATTTCTACATTTAGTAAAATAAAACAGGATCATAATAAAGGTTGTTTCATCATTTTTATTCAATTTTGCACTCGATGGAGAATCCATGGTGGTGGTGGTGGTAGTTTTTGGTGGGTTGAGGTTGGTTGTAGTTGTGGTTGGTTATTATGGTTGGTGTCAGTAGCGAGTGGTGGTTACAGTTGGTGGTAATGAGTGATGGTGTTCGTGGTTGCAGTGTACATGTTAGTGTGGTGTGGTAGTAGTGGGGTACTAGTTGTGGTGTGGTAGTAGTGGGGTACTAGTTGTGGTGTGGTAGTAGTGGTGTACTAGATATGGTGTGGTAGTAGTGGTGTACTAATTGTGGTGTGGTAGTAGTGGGGTACTAGTTGTGGTGTGGTAGTAGTGGTGTACTAGATATGGTGTGGTAGTAGTGGTGTACTAGTGGTGGTGTACTTGTTGTGGTGTACTAGATATGGTGTGGTTGTAGTGGTGTACTAGTGGTGTGGTAGTAGTGGTGTACTAGTTTTGGTGTACTAGTTGTGGTGTGGTAATAGTGGTGTGGTAGTTGTGGTGTGGTAGTAGTGGTGTACTAGTGGTGGTGTGGTATTAGTGGTGTAGTAGTAGTGGTGTACTAGTTGTGGTGTGGTAATAGTGGTGTGGTAGTTGTGGTGTGGTAGTAGTGGTGTACTAGTGGTGGTGTGGTAGTAGTGGTGTACTAGTGGTGGTGTACTAGTGGTGGTGTGGTAGTAGTGGTGTACTAGTGGTGGTGTGGTAGTAGTGGTGTACTAGTTGTGGTGTGGTAGTAGTAGTGGTGTACTAGTTGTGGTGTGGAAGTAGTGGTGTACTAGTTGTGGTGTGGAAGTAGTGGTGTACTAGTTGTGGTGTGGTAGTAGTGGTGTACTAGTTGTGGTGTGGAAGTAGTGGTGTACTAGTTGTGGTGTGGTAGTAGTGGTGTACTAGTTGTGGTGTGGTAGTAGTGGTGTACTAGTGGTTGTGTGGTAGTAGTGGTGTACTAGTTGTGGTGTGGTAGTAGTGGTGTACTAGTGGTGGTGTGGAAGTAGTGGTGTACTAGTTGTGGTGTGGTAGTAGTGGTGTACTAGTGGTGGTGTGGTAGTAGTGGTGTACTAGTGGTGGTGTGGAAGTAGTGGTGTACTAGTTGTGGTGTGGAAGTAGTGGTGTACTAGTGGTGGTGTGGTAGTAGTGGTGTGGTAGTAGTGGTGTACTAGTGGTGGTTTGGTAGTAGTGGTGTACTAGTGGTGGTTTGGTAGTAGTGGTGTACTAGTGGTGGTGTGGTAGTAGTAGTAGTGGTGTACTAGTTGTGGTGTGGTAGTAGTGGTGTACTAGTTGTGGTGTGGAAGTAGTGGTGTACTAGTTGTAGTGTGGTAGTAGTGGTGTACTAGTTGTGGTGGTGTAGTAATGGTGTACTAGTTGTGGTGTGGTAGTAGTGGTGTACTAGTTGTGGTGTGGTGGTAGTGGTGTACTAGTTGTGGTGGTGTAGTAATGGTGTAATAGTTGTGGTGTGGTAGTAGTGGTGTACTAGTTGTGGTGGTGTAGTAATGGTGTAATAGTTGTGGTGTGGTAGTAGTGGTGTGGTAGTAGTGGTGTAGTAGTAGTGTTGTACTAGTGGTGGTGTGGTAGAAGTGGTGTACTAATTGTGGTGTGGTAGTAGTGGTGTACTAGTTGTGGTGTGGTAGTAGTGGTGTACTAGTGGTGGTGTGGTAGTAGTTGTGTACTAATTGTGGTGTGGTAGTAGTGGTGTACTAGTTGTGGTGTGGTAGTAGTGGGATACTAGTGGTGGTGTATTAGTAGTGGTGTACTACTAATACACCACTACTAATACACCTATACACTAATTCCTAGGTGACTTCAACTTGCCTAATCTCAGGTGGAGAACAGCAAACAATAATATTATACCAGGAAATCTATCAGGACCTAACCAACCACAGATTAGAGAACTACTTTGATTCGGTGACAAATTTTCACTCAATCAGCAGATATCGGAGCCAACGAGAAATGAAAATATTCTAGATCTGGTCTTTACGAACAATGAAGACATTATCAGAGACATTACGATATCAGATACCACATACTCAGATCACAAGCTCATTGAAGTGCAAACGACCATCAATACTCAGAATAGACCTAAAACGTTGATAAAGCGAGAGGGGCTATTCAGTAAATTCAATTATAATAATGAAAGGATAGACTGGGAGATAATAAACAGGGAACTTACAAACATTCCATGGGGAACTGTTTAAGTAATACAAGTCCTACAGAAGGAATAGAAAAACTGACTTCAGAAGCATATCAAGTCTGTCTGAAACATGTTCCTTTGAGGAAAGCCAGAAAGAGATCTAACGTAGAAAGAGAACGCAGACGACACTATAAACGCAGTAAAAAAATAACGGAACGCTTATGCAGACACGAATTTCCCGTCAAAGAAGGAATAATTTAAATAGGGAGATTGAAGAAATCGAGCGGAAATTGAAACACTCATATGAAACTGAAGAAAGGCAGTTAGAACAGAAAGCAATTCAGGAAATAAAGAAAAATCCAAAATATTTCTTCTCATATGCGAAATCAAAAGCAAAAACCACTGCCAGTATTGGACCTATTCGTACAAGTGAAGGTTCATACACGGAGGATGACAAAGAAATTAGTGAAATCCTAGAAAGCAGTATGAGGACATGTTTAGCACTCCAATAAACAACATGAAGGTGGAAGATCCAGACAATTTCTTTATGCGGGATATTCAAACCCCTGTAAATATAACTGATATAAACACGAGCGCACTAAATTTTGAGAGATAAATTGAAAACATGCCCATGCACTCGGCCCCAGGTCCAGACTCATGGAATTCAATATTTATATAAAAATGCAAAGTGCCGGTAGCACAGGCACTCAGTATAGTGTGGAGGAAGAGCTTGGACACGGGGGAGATACCAGATGCACTTAAAGTAGCAGACATAGCCCCTCTACACAAGGGAGGGAGCAAAGCATTGGCAAAGAATTATAGACCAGTTGCACTAACATCGCACATCATAAAAGTATTTGAGAGAGTGATTAGGAGTCAGGTCACCAATTTCATGGAGACCAATGACCTTCACAACCCAGGCCAACATGGATTTCGAGCGGGAAGATCGTGCCTCTCACAGCTACTTGAGCACTACGACAAAGTCACTGAGGCATTAGAAGAAAATCAGAATGCTGATGTGATATACACGGACTTCGCAAAGGCTTTCGATAAATGTGACCATGGCGTGATAGCACACAAAATGAAGTCAATGGGAATAACCGGTAAAGTAGGACGCTGGATACTCAGTTTTCTGTCAAACAGGACTCAGCGAGTAACGGTCAACCATATAAAATCTAGTCCAAGTGCAGTTAAAACTCTGTACCTCAGGGTACAGTCCTTGCACAGCTGCTTTTCCTTATTCTCATATCAGATATAGACAAAAATACAAGTCACAGCTTCGTATCATCCTTTGCAGATGACACAAAAATCAGTATGAAAATTACCTCGGCTGAAGACATTGAAAAACTTCAAGCTGATATTAATAAAGTTTTCGACTGGGCATCAGAAAATAACATGATGTTTAACAGTGATAAATTCCAGGTACTCAGGTACGGTGAAAATGAGGACCTTAAACATAATACAGAATACAAAACACAATCAAATGTACCCATAGTAGGAAAACAGCATGTAAAGGATTTGGGAATAATAATGACTGACGACCTAACGTTTAAGGAGCATACCCAAGCAAATATTGCGACAGCCAGAAAAATGATAGGATGGATTACGAGAACTTTCAAATCCAGGGATCCCATCACAATGGTTGTACTCTTCAAGGCACTTGTGTTGTCCCGTCTTGAGTACTGCTCAGTACTCACTTTCCCCTTCAGAACAGGAGAGATTGCTGAAATAGAGGGAATACAGAGAACATATACGGCACGCATAGACGCAATAAAGCACCTAAATTATTGGGATCGTCTCAAAGCCCTCCAAATGTACTCACTAGAAAGAAGACGAGAGAGATATCAAATAATATACACCTGGAAGATACTGGAGGGCCAAGTACCAAATCTACACAGTAAAATAACAACGTACTGGAGTGAACGATATGGAAGAAAATGTAGAATAGAACCAGTGAAGAGCAGAGGTGCCATCGGCACAATCAGAGAACACTGTATAAACATCAGAGGTCCGCGGTTGTTCAACGTCCTCCCAGCAAGCATAAGAAATATTGCCGGAACAACCGTGGACATTTTCAAGAGGAAACTAGATTTATTCCTCCAAGGAGTGCCGGACCAACCGGGCTGTGGTGGGTATGTGGGCCTGCGGGCCGCTCCAAGCAACAGTCTAGTGGACCAAACTCTCACAAGTCAAGCCTGGCCTCGGGCCGGGCTTGGGGAGTAGATGAACTCCCAGAACCCCATCAACCAGGTATCAACTAGTGGTGGTGTACTAGTGGTGGTGTGGTAGTAGTAGTGGTGTACTAGTAGTGGTGTGGTAGTAGTGGTGTACTAGTTGTGGTATGGTAGTAGTGGTGTGGTAGTAGTGGTGTACTAGTTGTGGTGTGGTAGTAGTGGTGTACTAGTTGTGGTGTGGTAGTAGTGGTGTACTATTTGTGGTGTGGTAGTAGTGGTGTACTAGTTGTGATGTGATTATAGTGGAGTAAGTGATAGTGTAGTAGTGGTGGTGTGGTAGTGTTGGAAGTGATAGTGTGGTAGTGGTGATGTGGTAGTGGTGGTGTGTTGGTGTGGTAATGGTCGTGTGTGGTAGTGGTGGTGTATGTGGTGGTTGCGTGTGTGGTAGTGGTGGTGTGGTACTGCTGATAGTGGTGGTGTTGGTAGTGTGGTAGTGGTGGAATTGGTAGTGTGATAGTGGTTGTGAAAGTAGTGATAGTGTGGTTGTGGTGGTGGTGTTAGTGGTGGTTGTCGTGGTCGTGGTGGTGTGGTACTGCTGGTAGTGGTGGTGTGGTACTGATGGTAGTGGTGGTGTGGTAGTAATGGTGTAGTTGTTGAGGTAGTTGCTCTAAACTTTTGCCACCCCTGTGACCAGACTATCTAACGTCGAGCGTCCCCAACGTGAAGTCTACTGACATACTAAGCCTCCCTCTAGTATGCTGTACAATTACCAGTACACCTCGGGTTATTGCGTTCAAATGAAGTAAAACAGTCATCGCAATAATCTGAGCAGAACCACCACTTAAACCTACTTAAGGACTATACCTGCCACTCCCCAACTGACCTGGCAACCAGCGGAGGCTGGGTGTCCCCCTGGGACATGGGGGTCACCTGTCACACTCAACTGACCTCCTCTACCAACAACCGCTAAGTTCCCAAATCACCAAATCTTATCACTAACATTAATCACTACACACGCAAGTTCTGGTGAACATTCCCTGAACACCACAAAACTCACAAAATCACTAAACCACAACGCCAGAAAATCACTATCTCCTAAACTGAAAAACTCGCTAAATCGCGAATATTTAAACACCTGTCAAGATCTCCCTGATAGCGCCTGAGCGGCAAAAAGACACGTGGGACTGAACAATGTTAAATGAACACTACGATAAACATTGTTCAACACCGCTGCCAACATTGTAACAGGGGGTGGGGGAAATAGCTCTATCTTGTCCATTATTCCACCCCCCAGTTAACTAACGAGGCCGGGGGAAACAGCTCTCTCTAGTCCGTTATCCCGTCCTCAGTTAGCTAACTATTCTAGAGCCCCTCCAGAGTTCCTAAGGCAACCTCTCTCGTTCAACACCTTGTAACCTCGGTATTTGACTACCTAGGTGCTAAGACTACAAGGCGCCGTAACTTGATCAGTTACCCGAAACTCTAGAGAGAACTCTAGAATACATTTCACTGCCACAAACGTATAAGAGAAAACGAAAGGAAAGAAATGAATAGTGAAGTAATTAGTGAGGGTTTGGGGTGAGAGGTAGGGAGGTGGGAGGAGCAAGGAGGGTCATTAATTGAAAGTGAGAGTTTAGAGAGGGGTGGAGGGAGAGGTGTAGATAGGTAGAAGTAGAAGAGTAGATAGTAGAAGACGAAATGCTGCCGCCATCCATTCATGATCATTACATACAAGACAAGGAATGGAACTTGTCTGTATCACAAAATTCTCAAAAGATGTTATCAAGGTCATTATTAGTATGTCCCATCTTTCATGTACTCAGTAAAATCATGGAACCAGTAAACCCAGAGGCTTTCTCACCTCAACTCAACTCTAGGGGACACAGTTAAAGGCAATGTACATAATAAATTCAATTATATTTCACATACTAAGTATCATAATTTAAGCAATGTTCAAGATATATATATGTAAAGTGAGTCATCCTCCAAGAATCTATGAACACTACAACTGACTGCCCCTGATCATCACACAACACTTGTAAAACACGACCAAGTCACCTTAATGTTCAACTCACCAAGTGTCTGCCTATAGCTGGATAGAGGGGGGGGGGGGGGGGTCTGTAGTCGACAGAGACTGTCCCGCCCTGCCAGCCGACAGCCTCCCTGCTAGGCCGTCTCCTCTGCTCTGCTGGCTGCTGTTCTTCTCTGTTAATGCTCTCAAATCGATCGCTCTCCTAGTATATATTGGGGAACCTAGTAACTAACTCTGCCCACAAGTAGATAGCCTCAGGCACTCTACCAAGCCACTCCTTAAACGTCGGCATGTTTGAAGGCTACCAGGCTCCAATTATAAGATTAGTAGAAGTAAGGTGAAATTCGCATGATCTGACCTCAGGTCACTTGGTGGTCATTAACTCTTAGAGGTGTGAAACTCCGGCCGACAACTTGGCGCCTTCTCAAATCCCTGTCTGTGACTCATGTACTCTATGTATGTATTAAATACAACTAAACCAAACACTTTTACAGTGTTACACTTGTACTGGGTGGTGTGGGTGGTGATTGTACTGGGTGGTGATTGTACAGGGTGGTGTTGGTGGTGATTGTACAAGGTGGTATGGGTGGTGATTATACAAAGTGGCGTGGGTGGTGATTGTACGGGGCGGTGTGGGTGGCGGTGTTAGGGGGTAGTGTGGGTGGCGATGGTAGGGGGATGGTTGGAATAAAAAGAAAATCTAAGCTAAATCATAAAATATAACAAAATGATTCTCTAATAACATATAAGACAACAAAATGATGAGTGTCCTCCAGGTGGGGGATAGTAGAGTGTCCTCCAGGTGGGGGATAGTAGAGTGTCCTCCAGGTGGGGGATAGTAGAGTGTCCTCCAGGTGGGGGATAGTAGAGTGTCCTCCAGGTGGGGGATAGTAGAGTGTCCTCCAGGTGGGGGATAGTAGAGTGTCCTCCAGGTGGGGGATAGTAGAGTGTCCTCCAGGTGGGGGATAGTAGAGTGTCCTCCAGGTGGGCATAGTAGAGTGTCCTCCAGGTGGGGGATAGTAGAGTGTCCTCCAGGTGGGGGATAGTAGAGTGTCCTCCAGGTGGGGGATAGTAGAGTGTCCTCCAGGTGGGGGATAGTAGAGTGTCCTCCAGGTGGGGATAGTAGAGTGTCCTCCAGGTGGGGGATAGTAGAGTGTCCTCCAGGTGGGGGATAGTAGAGTGTCCTCCAGGTGGGGGATAGTAGAGTGTCCTCCAGGTGGGGGATAGTAGAGTGTCTTGTACATACCAGTTGCGTTGCTTCTGGGAGTATGGGTTCGAGTCACTTCTGGGGTGTGAGTTTTCAGTTGCATATTGTCCTGGGGACCATTCAGGCTTGTTCGCATTTGTGTTCCTCACGTGTGCCCCAAAGAATGAGGTGATTTGGTAAAATGCTATGCCCAAGATTACTATCCGAGTGCCGGCGGTGGGGTGGTTCAAATAGCCTCGGCTATCACCTCATTATGTCCGGTCGTGATGGTCAAGTGGATTAAGGCGTCTTGTACATACCAGTTGCGTTGCTTCTGGGAGTATGGGTTCGAGTCACTTCTGGGGTGTGAGTTTTCAGTTGCATATTGTCCTGGGGACCATTCAGGCTTGTTCGCATTTGTGTTCCTCACGTGTGCCCCAAAGAATGAGGTGATTTGGTAAAATGCTATGCCCAAGATTACTATCCGAGTGCCGGCGGTGGGGTGGTTCAAATAGCCTCGGCTATCACCTCATTATGTCCGGTCGTGATGGTCAAGTGGATTAAGGCGTCTTGTACATACCAGTTGCGTTGCTTCTGGGAGTATGGGTTCGAGTCACTTCTGGGGTGTGAGTTTTCAGTTGCATATTGTCCTGGGGACCATTCAGGCTTGTTCGCATATATATATATATATATATATATATATATATATATATATATATATATATATATATATATATATATATATATATATATATATATATATATATATATATATATATATATGTCGTACCTAGTAGCCAGAACTCACTTCTCAGCCTACTATGCAAGGCCCGATTTGCCTAATAAGCCAAGTTTTCATGAATTAATTGTTTTTCGGCTACCGAACCTACCTAACCTAACCTAACCTAACTTTTTCGGCTACATAACCCAACCTAACTTATAGAGATAGGTTAGGTTAGGTTAGGTAGGGTTGGTTAGGTTCGGTCATATATCTACGTTAATTTTAACTCCAATGAAAAAAAATTGAACTCATACATAATGAAATGGGTAGCTTTGTCATTTCATAAGAAAAAATTTAGAGAAAATATATTATTTCAGGAAAACTTGGCTTATTAGGCAAATCGGGCCATGCATAGTAGGCTGAGAAGTGAGTTCTGGCTACTAGGTACGACATATATATATATATATATATATATATATATATATATATATATATATATATATATATATATATATATATATATATATATATATATATATATATATATATGTCGTACTTAGTAGCCAGAACGCACTTCTCAGCCTACTATGCAAGGCCCGATTTGCCTAATAATTCAAGTTTTCATGAATTAATTGTTTTTCGACTACCTAACCTACCTAACCTAACCTAACCTAACTTTTTCGGCTACCTAACCTAACCTAACCTATAAAGATAGGTTAGGTTAGGTTAGGAAGGGTTGGTTAGGTTCGGTCATATATCTACGTTAATTTTAACTCAAATAAAAAAAAATTGACCTCATACATAATGAAATGGATAGCTTTATCATTTCATAAGAAAAAAATTAGAGGAACTATATTAATTCAGGAAAACTTGGCTTATTAGGCAAATCGGGCCTTGCATATGTTACGGTGCCCTCTCCTATCTCTTTCGTTTGCCTGCTTTAAGAGTCATATCAGCTCTCCCTACTGATTCTCTGAGGTTCAGGGAGTCTAATGATATATGTGGCGACCAGACCGGCTGCCAGTTAAGGGAGAACGTTACATTATAAGTTGTAAATAAGGGGAAATTGGCGCCCTGATATAAAATGAAAGAGTATCCCCTAATGCAGATATGACCTTTTGGAAGGGACACTAGCCGATCGCGGATTGGCCGACTTAGGTCGCGGGCGACCAATCAGGGCCCGCCATGACGTCACCGAGTGCCCCGGGCGGCGCCAACATCAGAGTTGACCCGACCTTGGAAGCGACAGGACGCGCCCCGGTCTGCTCTCAAGGATTAGAGGCTCTACAAGCCCTATTCAGTGGATTAAACTAGCCATCGCAGCCCACCATAAGTTATTGGAGACCCTGCGCTTCTGGGAAGCAAAAAGGAACCAAGTTCATTGAGCAGAGAAGTGCCAAACTTGGAAAATAGTCGGCGACGACGCTGGGCGGCACCGCTGGACGTTGAGGTCTGGAAGGTGCGGCGGGCAGGCCTAGCTGTGACTGGGTCACATCCACTAAGGGTTTTGGAAGGACGACACCGTGCCTAGGACAAGGAGCAACGCCTTGTGGAAGGGGCGAGTGTGGGAAAATAGTGATTAGCTCAGCGCCTTTCGATGAACCAGGATTGGGGTAGCTGAATCTCAGGGATTGGAACGGCGACGACGCGAAAGCTCCACGACACCTGAGGACCTGTGGAACGTTCCTGGATCGTCGAAGATCGACTCAGGAAGCGTGGGAACCTCACACCATCGAGGGACAGGCATCGTGAGCCAGGAATGTAAGGTAGATCATTTTCCCTCCCATTACCCCTTGTGTGAGTAGGCTAGTTAGGCCACAATATTTACTTATGTATGTGGCAGCAGGACTTTAATACTTTAGTAGTAGAATAGGCTGCAAGGCAGCTTGTGTCCAGGACTGTCAGAGGGGACAGTGTGTACGGATGGCAGGACAGTGAAGAAGAGGCGCCGACGTGGTGAAGAGGCCCTCCTGTGAGAGAGTGTGGGACTCCTGTCTTTCTGCCCAGTTGAAGGAGTGTTGGAGGTCGTGGAAGAAGAGGCTGACGATCTCCAGACTTATTATCCTTATTTCCATATTCATGTATTACTTGTGATTGTGTGTGTGTGTTCATGTAATTTGCATCAGTAAATTCACACATTTTATCACTGTGTTTAAGTGTGCCTCCAATTATGATATTTTCTCTATGAGCATACACGAAGGTTATAATAGTACCGCCTAGGGAACACTACGTTCTCTATAGAAGTTCTCATTGCCTGGAGAGTGGTAAAGACAGCACAGACTTACATAAAAGTGTACCCTTAGCCATCCGATCAGTATCAGTGCCTGAATGGTGGCAACTATTAACGTAGTGGCTATAGAGAGGCAAAGCCACACAGACCTTCCTGGGAGAATACCCTGGGCCAGCAGTCTAGTAGCAGATCTATGGGAGTAGCAATCTTCTGGCTACAAACAATATATAATACACCCACTGAACTGCATTGCTGGGGTGCAGATATAATAACCCAGCTGGCGACCTTGCCAAGAAGAAGATAGAGAAGACAGGCGGGAAAGGAGTTCCTGCAACCTTTTTTGTCTGGCAGGCAAGACTCAGGGAGGTTATGGTTATAAGGTAAGCCTGAGTCTTCCTTCACTCCCCCATGGGTCTAGGCCGGAACTGTTAACAGCAGTTTCCCCGTGTTTGACTGAAGGGCTTCCAGGGTGAATCAGTGGCACCCCTTTTGTGGTGGAAGCAAAGACCTGCGGAGGTGGGCATTGTTGGTCCTCTCCTGTGTGACCAAGGAGACTCCGGTGAATCCCGGGAGTCGGAGGGGCTGAGTATTTGGGCCTTTTGAGCCCCTAGCAGCCGAGTGTTAGCAGAGCCCCGGCCCACCACCTCCACGTGACACATAGTAGGCAGAGAAGTTCGTTCTGGCTACTAGGTACGACATATATATATCTATATATATTATATATATATATTATATATATATATATATATATATATATATATATATATATATATATATATATATATATATATATATATATATATATATGTCGTACCTAGTAGCCAGAACTCACTTTTCAGCCTACAATGCAAGGCCCGATTAGCCTAATAAGCCAAGTTTTCATGAATTAATATATTTTCTCTAATTTTTTTCTTATGAAATGATAAAGCAACCCATTTCATTATATACGAGGTCAATTTTTTTTTATTGGAGTTAAAATTAACGTAGATATATGACTGAACCTAACCAACCCTACCTAACCTAACCTAACCTATCTTTATAGGTTAGGTTAGGTTAGGTAGCCGAAAAAGTTAGGTTAGGTTAGGTTAGGTAGGTTAGGTAGTCGAAAACCAATTAATTCATGAAAACTTGGCTTATTAGGCAAATCGGGCCTTGCATAGTAGGCTCAGAAGTGAGTTCTGGCTACTAGGTACGACATATATATATATATATATATATATATATATATATATATACAGTTTAGTAATCGTAGCGTCACGAAGACCAGTGTGTATAGTGTGTTATTTACTCTGGTTATTGCAACGTGTAGGCTCATGTTCTATGTGGTAATTAGAGCACTGTTGGTCATCGCAACAGGACAGTAAAGAGTTTTGCCGAGTTCTGATATATTTGAATTAGAGCACAGGCCGTGTGTGGTTATTGCAAGGGGTTGTAGTTGTTGGTGATTTTTGCTAGTGCTGATCAATCACCGTGTGTGTTATTGCAGTCGGTAAGTTATTGTGGGGCCGTGTTCTAGTGGGTTAGAGCACTGAGCGTTATTTACTGGTGTTCTGCAGTTTAGTAATTGCAACTGGATTGTAACGTAAATCATGGTGATTTGTTATCGTGATTTATAATTGTCGTGGGTGAAACACTGGCATTGAGTCGAGTACTTGGGTTATATTCTCCTGTGTATCTCTTGGACATCGAAGTCCAGTATTCAGTGAGGTGATTGCAAGGCAATTAATGTAACATAACCAAGGGAACACCCATTGCTTATAGAGAAATTGTTCTTTAACAACTTGAGTAACGTAAGACACGTTTGGGTTAATTATTTCCTAGGAACAGCTGTTAGTCTCAGGGAGCCAAGCCATAAGCCAGAGAAGAATTTGAGTATTGTCTGTTATAATTATCGGACAGTGGGGCAGGTAATTTTTTTTATTGATATAAAAATCCAAAGTACAAACCTCAGAACAAGGAGAAAACATAAAAAAATAATACAAAATCGGCATAAGACATAACACATGGCACAGGAAAATGACAAAATACATCATGTAAAAGGGAAAAGGTATATCAACAGAAGAGGAACATAATGAAAAATACCTCTATAACTTAAAGGGGTGGAAAGCAAAATACAATTCCGGGCACCCCAAACCTCACACTAAGGAGCACAGTAAAACATAAATGGCAAGCGCCAGAGACATAGGAGCAATAAGCACTCACACCATAAGTAATATAAAAAACCATAAATAATACATTATGTACAGAACAAATGAAGAAGCCCATGCAGGGGTCAGGAAAAAAAAGCACCCACACACAACCACACCAAACCACCCCGAAGGAAAAGGGGAGAACAAACACACAAGCACAGGAGCAGCCTCAACAAGGCATGAATAACATAACAGAAAACAAAACCACACAGGGAACTGAAAACACATAAAAACAAAAAGCACAAAAACACGGAAACGATCAAAAGGCCAGAAGGACACAAGTACAGAAAATAAATGATCACCACACGAAGCACAGCACTACAGTAGCACAACCAGCCACACCTAAGACACACATATCTGCAAGCACAAAACCGCACCCAACCACACAGCCAATCACACAGAAAATACACAGAAAAACGCCAACACCCAAACACACACGCAAGCCCAAAAACAAAAAAAACGGAAAACGCTGGAACCGGAAAACACATCCCTCCCCCCCCGACTCAAGCACACACATGCAATCCCACCCCCACACCCACGCACCCAAGCGCGCGCAACACCACAACACACAATAGTCAAACAGGAGGATATTTCTCAGGGAACTGCCTCACTGGATACCTCTGCGTATAAGCCTCCCATAACAAATACTCCTTTTCCGTAGGGGCACGCCCCTCATGAGATCGCGGGCGCTCCATATACTCGAGGATCACCACATCCTGCGGAATGTTCGCCTCCAACCATAGGACACCGAAGACGAAGAACCCGACACGGGAGGCAGGGACACAGCCGCCGAGGAAACAGGAGATACTGGAACAGGCGCGGAGGCCGCCCATCGGGCCGCACACTAGGGCGCGCATTTCGTTCCACGCCAGGCACCACACCGAGCCCCGCGGAGGGTGGCTCCGCAGGCGCCCCAGGGCCCCTACCAACAGGAACAGGAGCAGAGTCCCCCTATCGCACGTCCTTCGTCAACACCACGACGAGGTCGCGGTTACCAGGGACATCCGCCCACTGAGAAGAGCCACCAGCAGGGGGCACAGCATCCAACACAGAAGGCACTACAGGAGGTAGCACAACGTCGCCCACAGCATCATCCATTGCGTCAGGCTCCTCTGCCTACGTCCGGCGAGGTGACACATCCCAAGCTGAACGACGGCGTTTAGAAATAGGCCGCAGATCGTCGAAACTGTCACTTCTTGCAAGCAGTGTCCCAGAAGAACCATCGGCAGGCGGCCCCAAAGCCGGAGCAGCACGATCACGCAGAATGGCAGCCTCATCAACGCGGGGCAGAAAGCCACTACCATTCAAGGAGACCGGATTCGGAGAGGGAAGAGACACAACATGCAGAAGGGTAGACTCCAGCACATGTGAGGTATCCAGCGAGGGCGACGGAACCGGTAGAGGAGAAGAGGCACGTGATAATGAGAAAACTACCAGAGGCGACGAGGCAGAGGGCGGGGGCGGAGTCACACACACACCACCACCCCGACAGCCCCGGGAAGCACAAGTCCTTCTGTAGGCGATGCAGGCACCACCCCTACAGCAGCATCCAATGCCACCACGGAAGCAACCGGATGCGGATGCACCTCTGCATCCACCGAACGGCGAAAGTCTGAAGCAGGTGCCCCTAGGTCCTCAGGGCTTACCGGCGGGGCAGACAGATCAGGGCCAGACAGAGCGACAGCTGGAACCGCCCCAGGAACCACACCAGGCACATTCACAGAGCGAGGATCCACCGGGGAATCCCCATGCACAGACAAGCGGGGAAAGTCATCCTCCGGGAAAACGGAAGGGGCCTCAGCACGAGGAGCGTCGCAGCTGGCTGCCACGTGGCTATCAGCACTACACCGAAAACAGGTGCGTGTTTGACCCTGATAAAATACCTGCTAAAAGAGCCCATGAAACGAAACCCTGGAAGGAATAGGGCTCGCGACCCGCATAACGAGCATACGAGCACCCAGACGGACCCCTTTCAGACCTCTCGCACTCAAGGTGGTGAACCGGTGCTTCACCGCCGCACCAAACCGCGTAAACGCCGACATGAGCTCCGCCTCGGGGAAGGTCACCGGCACTCCGTGAACACTCACAAAAGTCAAGGGCCCCCAGGGATCCGAGATCTCCACAGTCACAGCCGAAGCAGGAAGAGGAAGCGAGCGTGCATCCCAGCGTGCCACAAACTCCTGGTAAAGAAACGACGTGGCAAAGGACACCGCCACACGGGTAGGCAATATCTTTTCTAGCCCCAGGAGATCAGAGACGTTGACACGGAGCACGTCCAGGAGAGTAATCTCCACAATGGACCAGTCCACTGCACCAGAAAATTCCAGCCGTACAGTATCCACCCGTCGAACATGGCTACCACCGGCTACCTGCATACTGCCAGCCGGGGCCCAGGCTAGCGGGCGCACCACACCAACAACCAACCACCACGCAGCAACGGCTAACGACGACTGGCTGCTCTAGCCTGACGTCCGCACCCTCATGGGGCACGTAATTGACAGGTTCCAGGAAGTCAAAGTAATTAACTTCGATCTGTGTTGATCGACTCACACGAGGGCTCCATTGTTCCATTAACGTAACGTTGTTATTGATCTGTCAGAGAACAGGTAACATGACTGACTCGTGGGAAGAGTAACGTCATTGTAAAATAACGTAAACGTGGTGATTAATTATCGTTACTAGCCATCTGAATTGGTCTCAGTATGGAAGGCTCAAACGGAATTCATGCCTTTAATGTAAATTGCTGAGCCAGTGGTACGTATTTGTACGAGGTTACGTATTTGTATTAATTAATTATTGATCTTCGGGAAAGTAATTAATTGCTTAAGGGTAATCACGAGTGATTGCCGTTCTCTTAGCACTTTGGACATTGTAATTGGAGTATACTATCGTTGGGTGATAGTAACCGATAACGTAACTAGTAGAGACTAATCAGCTGTCTGGAAGTACAGGAATTAATGTGGATTACTCACTAAATGCTCGACTGGTAGAGTGTTGTGTAATTTCCGAGTTACTAGTGACAGTTGTACAAGTTTGATTTGTCTGTGAGAAGACAAGATTAAATTAACATAAATGTTACTTTGATATTAATGTAAACAATTTGTTAGTGATTGTTGATCGTCCGAGGGACGAAGTGTTAACGTAAAGATTTAATTGAGGAGGGTTGCTGGAGTTGCCAGTAACCCCATAGTCATTGTCATGTCATTGATAGGCTACTAGTTTGATTGCATTGTAACTGTCATTGCAGAAGTGAGCTGCAAGAAGCGTAGAGTACTGATAGGAGGTTATTGGAGGCTTGTCTCTTAGCCTACTGTGTCATTGTTGCAATAGTGATTATAGATTAGGATATCTTGCTTGCTTGATTGATTCCTCTGTGTTCACACCGCATGTTTGGGTAAGTTCATTATGCAGCCTCGGGCTGGTGTCTAGCTGTCAGTGAAAGTGTCACAGGAAGGATTTTGAGTAACGTCGTTGATATTTCTTACAATGTTGTAGTAGTTAGTACTTTATTGAATAAATTGTGTTGTTATGTTGAACACTGTCTTTTCGTTACATCCCACACATTTTATTGCACTACTAAGTTCTGCCAATCGATTATTAAATTGAGACTGCTTCTTGTGTTTAGATCTGAATATATAGCACTACAAAACAAGAAACTTTTTTGTGAGAGCGCATGACCTACTCGTTAGATTCGTTCCTGTGATTCGCGAAGGTCAACGGCCTAATTGAAGGGGATTTCAACTTTTTGAGGTCTTGGCATTTACTCTCGCCTAGTCAATTGTTCTTATATAGTCCCAGAGTGAGGAATGAGCTGCTTACTACACTGGTGTGTTAGCTAAGCAAGCCCTTCCTCAGGCGACACATCTAGACTTTCAAGTAAAGTCGACGGATGTATATATCACGATAGGAATAAGGTTAAAGGAGTTAAGGAAATTTTTTTAAAGAAATTATCCAAAATTCAAAACCATTTCTTAAATCCCAAAATCTCGAAACTCTCAGACCGGATACGAGGTTTTCTCGTTATTTAGAGGTAGCGGCAGCTGAGGTAGGTAGGGATAGCTCTGATTACGAGTGCAAACGTAGCTGTCTCTTTGTGCTTCCTCACGAGAGCAATGCTGATTCAACAAGGGCCGCCTCCTCCTTCTCGGTCTGGTGACGCCACCAGAACCGGTTCAATTTCTGAACATTTACGGATGAAGGTAGAGAGGCGCATTTATATATAACAATTTATTTTATCCAATCACAGAGAACAGTTTTTTATTGTTTTTAATGCTGCACTGGAGGTTTTTAGTGACTAATTTACATTGGATGTAGATAGTTTAATGACGTGGAAATAATATATCCCATGTTTAAAGGAAAATTCCACTGTAATCTCGTTTTCTTTGAACAATTTATTAAATTCATTTGTGTTAATATGGGTTAATGGATTACTACAAGAACAGCAACGCTATTAGTTGCATATTGTAACTAAGATTATTAGAGGAAGTCGGTTTTTCCCGACAGTTGTATCTTAGGGGTGGTATGAGGGTGGCGAGGGTAAAAAAATATACTTTTCCTTTACTGTTGGTATAAATATCTCTCTTTGACCTCCATGCATATCCATATGACCAGGTCCATCATATCTTGGGCTGTTATTCCTCTAATTTCTTCCTTTCACGGCACTTCTCCCAGATCCATGGTTGGTACTGGTACTCACAAATAGGTGAGTACACTCCACAACACACACTACCACACACACTACCTCACACACAAAACTCCACACACACTACCATACACACCACCACACACCTCACCACACTGCCACACACACAATCACCATACTTCCACACTACCCTACACACACACTACCACATTACTGCACCACACTACCACACATACCACCACACCACACCACACTACCACACACACACACACTAAACACCATACTACCACACACACACACACACACACACACACACACACACACACACACACACACACACACACACACACACACACACACACACACACGCGCGCGCGCGCGCACACACACGCACACACACTAAACACCATACTACCACACAAACACACACACACACACACTAAACACCATACTACCACACACACACACACACACACACTAAACACCATACTATCACACACCACATTACCACACATACTACCACACTACCAGACACACTAAACACCACACCACCACCACAACTACACCACAACACCTTATTACCTCAACAAACCACTACTACACCACTATTACCATACCACACAACCACACCACTATTACCATACCACACAACCACACCACTTCAACCATTAACCACCACTGCAACCAAACATGACCATCAACCTCCATTACTACAACCCTCAACTTCTACTGCTACCAACCACAGCCACCAATGCCATCAACCACCAACCACAACATCAATCACCACAGCCTCCAACCACCACTAGCACTAACCACCTCATACCACAACCATCAACCACAACCACCACTAGGACCAACCCCAACCACCACTACGACCTAGCACAACTATCTCCACTACAACAAACCTCAACCATCCATCAACCAACACCTCCAATTCCACCTACACCACCGTCTCCTCCACTACACCTACACCACCGTCTCCTCCACTACACCTACACCACCGTCTCCTCCACTACACCTACACCACCGTCTCCTCCACTACACCTACACCACCGTCTCCTCCACTACACCTACACCACCGTCTCCTCCACTACACCTACACCACCGTCTCCTCCACTACACCTACACCACCGTCTCCTCCACTACACCTACACCACCGTCTCCTCCACTACACCTACACCACCGTCTCCTCCACTACACCTACACCACCACCACCTGCAGCACCACTACCCTATTCTTATTCTTCCTCCTTTTTTCCTCCTTCCTTTTTTCCTCCTCCTTCCTTTGTCTTCCTCCTTCCTTATTCTTCCTCCTCCTTCCATATCTTCTTCCTCCTTCTTTAATTCTTCTCCTTCCGTCATTCCTTATTCTTCCTAACCCGTTCTTATTCTTCCTAACCCGTTCTTATTCTTCCTAACCCTTTCATATTCTTCAACCACCAACAACCACTAACAACAACCTACAACCACTACCACAATCAACAACCAACAACCACTATCACTAACAACAACCAACAACCACTACTACCAACACATCAACAACCAACAACCACTACCATCAAAAACCACTACCACTATCAGCAACCACTACTACCAACAATCACTACCACAATCTCCGTGGTGTAGTGTTAAGTAGTGGTAAGTTCAGTCTCCGTGGTGTAGTGGTAAGACACTCGCCTGGCGTTCCGCGAGCGCTATGTCATGGGTTCGTATCCTGGCCGGGGAGGATTTACTGGGCGTAATTCCTTAACTGTAGCCTCTGTTTAACGCAACAGTAAAATGTGTACTTGGATGAAAAAACGATTCTTCGCGGCGGGGATCGTATTCCAGGGACCTGCCCGAAACGCTACGCGTACTAGTGGCTGTACAAGAATGTGACAACTCTTGTATATATCTCAAAAAAAAAAAAAAAAAATCAACAACCACTATCACCAACGAGCACTACCACAATCAACAACCACTATCACCAACGAGCACTGTCACTACCATCATAATGACTCACTGCCAGTGCCATTGCTTGCTGGCCACACACGGTTTTGTTCCCTGGAAAACTTAAGATTTCGAGCACCTATCAGCTCAAATCATCGCAGTTTTATGAGAAAGAACACGTCAATACTCCAAGACCCAGAGAATATCTTGTTTGGAAGGAAACAACCCAAGGAAACAACTGCACAACCCAGTACACAGGCGACCCAAACTGTCGTACCACACTCGTTGCCCATGGCCGATTTATTTTTTGTGAGGACTGTATCACCGACCAGGTCACTTAGAGTCTTACCCTGAAGGGCGAGGCGATACCCGGCGGGCATCGCCACAAGGGGGCACCTTAAAACGTGTACTGAGCCTAACAGTTAAAGGTAAACCAAACAGCTCATTAAGGTGTTAGGTATCCCTGATTCCACCTGAAGGAATCATTTTACCTCTGTTGGATTGGAATAAATTTCTCCAGGCCTAGGAGTGTCACAGGCATTAGGTAGGGCAGTGAATCGGTCCTCATAACGTGGAGATGTCATGAGGAAGTCAAAGAGAAAGAGGGAATGGAGGCAGCGTTCTGATGAGGAGGGATAATGGACCGAGGTGCTGCAGGCATCGAAGAAAACTGCTATCGAGGTTTCACCACGTGCTTCTACCAGCAAGACACCAGACATAATGGGCCTAGAGAGGACACCATCAGTCACACACCAGCTAGGGTCAGACAATGCTTCTCTGTCCACAACCCAGTCACAAGACAGTATGATACAGGAGAGGACAGTACCAGTCACACACCAGCCAGTGTCAGACAATGTACCTCTCTCCACAGCCCAGCCACAGGACAACAGTATGAGACCGGAGAGGACACGACCAGTCTTACACCAGACATTCTCAGACTCTCCACATTTTCCTAAATTCAAGATGATGCAGACGGACCACTTTCCAACAGCTTATGAAGTAGTAACGCCAATGGAAAAGGAATAACCAGAGCTCAAACTTTTCATCACAGTCAACCTGAGAGGAAAAATTATAATGACACCACGAGACCAACAGACTGCAAATTACGCAGAAAAAGTAACAGCCCTGCAAGGGAAACCTGTATGCTTGGAAAAGTTGGACCCCTCAGAAAGACACACATGAGTCGTGCTTTTGGGATACTCAATCGACTTTAAACTGGATCCAGTAATAGAACACAAACAAATCCTGAATGCGAAACGATGCCGCAAAAACTAGACAAAGTAACGACAGGTCAGGAGCTGGTGACCGTCATGGGACATGTGCCAGAAGCATTAAATCTTGGAAATTGGGAACATACCGACAGAGACCATACGTCCCAGAGCCGCTGAGCTGCTTCAGATGACAGCAATACAGCCATCATCAATCATGCTGCACCGGACAGGAGAGATGCGGAGTGTGCAGCCTGAGGCATCCAGCCAAAGACTGTATAGCCAGGCACAAAGCAAACCAGACGATAACAGCCAAATGTCCAAATTGTGGAGGCAAACATCATGCCTGGAGCACAACCTGCTCTGCACGGAAAGAAAAGGTACAGACAGCTCAGGCCAAGATAAACACACAGACCAGCACCACATACACCAACACCAACGTCTGGAACACTCGTGCACAGCCACAACAGACACCCACTCTCACAGAACTAAATTCCTCGAATTTATCAATACTAAATCAGAAAACACACAAAAATGCTACAAAAATACAACAAAAGAAAAAAAGTGAAACGAAACACAATTAATTTACAGTTTTACAGAGATCCAGCTGAAAAACACCATGAAGATCATGGCAAAGACCATTATAATTTTTCTACAGATGACGCAGAACGCCTCACAACAACATACTCAAGAAATAACTTGTGTAATAATGGACAAGATCGTGCAGCAGATCAGAGTTACACAAGAAATAGACAGTCTGAGACAAGACGAAGCACAAGAGGACAAACAACGCGACATGGATGTACAAACTACCAACAACAGTCGGGTAGTCAAGACACCAGAACATCAATCTTACAAAAGGAACTGCAAGAAGCAGTGACCACTCACGTTCAGCAGACTCTTACAACACAAGAGACAGACATCAACCGCCAATGCAGTCTGATATCCAATAACACCAACAAAGAAGTATTGAACAGCAGAGATGCACAGGTTCCAACAATACAAGAGGCGGGCATGAGCAATATAATGCAGCCCGATATGCAGCATCATCAACAACGAAATACTGGATTGCAGAGATGCATAGATTCCGACAACACAAGAAACGGCCACGAGCAATCAATGCAGTCCCATGTGTAGCAATACCAACATCGAAGTGATGGACAACAAGGATGCACAGATTCCAACAATGCAAGGAATGCCAGTAGGCAATCAGCGCATTCCGATTTGCAGCGACATGACTTGCGAGGTGGAGAATATAGACGTCGATTCCTAAGAGGAGTCTTAGGAATTCTGAGAGGAGTCGAAACCGCCGTCTGGCCATTACGAATACTGCAGTGGAACATACAACGTCTTGTAAATAAAAACCACACCATTCAGGAAGCTGCAATCAGTACGAAAGCATATATAATCCTTTTGGAAGAAACTCTTTTCCCAGCCACGAAGTCCTTCAGATTAGCTGGATATCAGCACCATATTATACCATATGAGCAGGGGAGACAAAGAGGGGTTAATGACCCTACTCAGAAACACAATACCCAGCAAGAAAATAGACCCAGTTTCATGCCGGGATGGAGTAGAGGTATTAGCAGTAACAGTAAATTTGGCTAATATTGAGCTCTTCGTATACAACGTCTACAAGCCCCCTAGACATAATCTAGAAGAAGAGGCAGTGTTTGCCTTGGCCACACATGAACATGTAGTTATTACTGGGGATTTTAATGGTCATCATCAAGAGTTAGGTGCAAATGGATCAGCCAATTCAGATGGGCGTCATTTAGCTGCAGTTCTGCGAAAAGTACCTGAAATAATCCTTCTTAACACTGGGGAACCCCCTCACATTCAAGGGGGTTCCCTTGATCTTACATTAATCTCAAGAGCACTCAAGGATCAGGCGAAGTGGGAGGTTGACCCGGTGATCACCAGTGACCACTATGCTACTGTCACAAAATTGAACATAGTACGATCTCCTACACCACCTGCACAACCTAGGTGGAATTTTAAAAAGGGCAACTGAAATATATACCAAGAGGAACTTGCAAAATGGTATGCAACATACATGCCACCTGAGGATTTGAACATACATGAGACCAAATTTCCAGAAAACCATTGCAGTTGCTGCAAGCAAAGCTATTCCAATCATTACCCCAAGAAACACGAAACGTGAGAACTATAGGTTCTGTAGTAATGAAAATAAAGAACAAAACCACATCTTCACAAGATGTTGATGAATCAACATATTCAGAAAACATCTAGAGAGAAACCCCACACAAGAAGGAAGAACTCTGCTAAGAGTGGTGATATCTGAAGCAATACGAGTTTCTAGAGAGGAAAAGGACGCAAGATGGTTTGAGTGGTGTCAAACTCTAAATGAACACAGTAGTCTCAGCACATGGGGTCAGATCAAAACCATATCAGGTCGACCAGCCCGACCACAGGCATGTATTCAACCATTGCAGGAGGCTGAGAGACTTGCTCTCCAATTTGCAGAAAGAGCAGCTTCATATCAGCTTCCTGCAATGGTCAGAAGGAAGCAAGAACAATTAAAATAAGAGAGGTTGACAGCCATTCATGACAGCATAGCTACAAATAACGAATGTGACTTTTCCTTTACCAAACAAGAACTAATCAGAGCCAAACAAGGCAGTAAGGACACTGCACCAGGTGCTGATAACATTACATACTGAATGATCGCACATGCAGGCCCTGCTGGAGAACAAGGAATATTGGACGTTATCAATGGATCTTGGCAGCAAGTCAAACTACCGACCTCTTGGAAGAAACAGCAAATGAAGATGATGATAAGAATATATTCTTCAAGCGCATGTCGTAACTCTTGGAAGAAACCAGACATTATTCCGATTCCTAAGTCAAAAGAACCTGCCAATTACAGACCCATTTCATTAACCTCATGCATTAGTAAAACTCCAGAACGGATGGTCTTAAATAGGCTACTGTGGAAGACTAGAGACCATCTTAAACACTTATTTGACTTCCCTAGAGGTGTAGGTACAGAAAACTGCATAGCAACATTACTAGGAACAGTTAACTCAGGTCCGGCAATAGTGATCTTCCTTGATCTAGAAAAAACATTCGAATTTGCAAGCCTGCAACTAATTTTACACACAGTTAAAAAATGTGTAAAGGGAAATATGCTAGCATGGATTCAAGATTACCTAAGTCACAGGTATGCCAGAGTAAAGTTGCAAGGACAAGTGTCGAACTACCACTTGCATGAGAATGGGACCCCACAAGGAGGAGTTCTCAGTCCTAGTCTTTTTAACATCCTTTCGGAAAACCTCGTTACCATGACATTTGCAGAAGGGGTTAAATTGCTAGGCTATGCTGATGATATATCATTAGTCGTCACTGGTCCTTCACTTTTAAATAAAGCACAAGGGGTGTTAGATAACGTAACATCTGAATGCAGCATTTTAGGGCTAAAATTATCTGCACGGAAATCTAAGGCAATGGGACTAAGTGGCCACACTCCAGACAGGCCCCTACGCATTCAAGACATTAACCTTCAGTGGGTTACATAATATCAATATCTCGGAGTGTGGATAGATTCTAAAATGACATTCAACAAGCAAATTCAATATCTGAAGGAGAATGCAAAATCCTGACTGAGTATAATGAGAGCAATCTCAGGGCCACGTCTAGAAGCGAGACACAAAGTGTTAAGAATGTTTAATATACACACTATTCGTTTCCTAGTTGATTATGCAGTGCCTGCCTTACTCACTCTTTCTCCTGGCCAGTGGGGGAAAAGATAAGGTTATTCAAAATGATGGAATGCGAGTCATAACTGGGGCTCCCAGATGGACTAAAATACTGAATCTAACATTAAAAACCAAGCTAATATCGACCGAAATAAGGGAAAAAGAATTGATGCGTTCATGCTGACCAAGATATTGACTAGACCTAGAATCAGTTCACTTAAAGATATAATCACTGGAGCGCTAACTCGGAACAGAAGAGCCTCTAATATTTACAGGTGGACCCATTGTGCATTAAACACCATCAATACATTCGATATAACAAATACAGTCACTGAGAGGGGTGTTGACGAAATACATGCAGACTTCATTATGCAAGCCCCTTGGGAATCGCTGCCAACAGACTTTAAGATTATGGCTCTTGAAGGAAAAAAGAATAAGACTGTTAAGTAACAGTCTGTTACTCTGTTAAGTAAAATTGCACAGATGCTTATAGAAGCAAACTTGGCATCTGACAGCTTCACTTATTTCATGTTTCGTACCTTCACATATATATATATCACTAGACCAGCCGGAACAAGAAACCGGAGCTGCAGTTAAAGCAGGAAACTCTGTAAATTGTTGGAGACTCTCAAACGGGCTTTCATCGCTACAAACAGAGATGCTAGCCATTCAAAAGCCTTCGGAACATGCTTTTGCTGAACACCGACAACATGTTATCATACATAGAGATTCGAGAACTGCTATTGAAACTTTGCAACTAGAACACATACGTGACAACATCAATCGGATCACGAATGTCATATCATTAATGCAAACACTCAAACGTCAAGGCCATCAGGTACTTATCAACTGGGTGCCAAGTCATGTTGGAATAATAGGAAATGACACTGCAGACGAAACTGCAAAACTTGCAACTAAGAGAAGAAATGTAGACATTTACATACCACAGAGTCAATCACAGATTAAGAAAGTAATTAGAAATAGAACAATGCAAAAGATGAACAGTGACCACAACACAGCAGTTGCAACATCAGGATCTGCGGGTTGGTACAAGAATTAAACCAATTACGAACCACTTATTTTGATAAAGGGAGCATTAGAACAACAGATGAACATTTACATCGGATCGGGCTTGGATACCTATGTGGATGGGAAATAGGCTTACAGGTTCCAGAAGATGAGAGGAAACGTCAGCATGTGGAGACATTCCTGACAGACCACTGAAACATTATCTAACACGGTGCAGAGATACATACCCAATAAGACTTCAAATTAGATTCAACAGAGTAAAAGTAATTGTTAAATCTTACAGAAGCGACCTTACAAGTCATAAATACTCATTAATATTTATACTCATACAAGCAACACTTAGTAGGCCAACCAGAGGCGAATGGCCCGTGCAAGAAAAAAAATATATATATACTCCTTAAATTTCTCCTTCCACCTCGACCTTCTCCTTCTTTCTCCTCGACCTCCTCCTCCTTCCTCCTCGACCTCCTCCTCTAACCTCCTTCATCAAGTACAACAACCAACCACCACTACTATCAATAACAACAACCATCAATAACCACTGTTATCAACCTACACAATCTTCAACAACCTCAATCATCAACAACCCCTACCATCAACCACCACTACAACCAACAACCACTTCCACTAACCACAAAAATCAACCACCACTACCACCAACAACAACCATAAACAATCACAAACCACAAAAATCAACCACTACTACCACCAACAACAATCAATCCCTACTACCACCAACAACAACCACAAACAACCACAAACCACAAAAATCAACCACTACTACCACCAACAACAATCAACCACCACTACCACCAACAACAATCAACCTCTACTACCACCGACAACAATAATCAACCACCACCACTACTGCCAACGATAACCATCAATCACTACAACCACAAAATACAATAATAAACCACCACTATCACAAACCTCAACAACCACCACTATCACAAACTTCAACAACCACCACTATCACAAACCTCAACAACCACCACTATCACAAACCTCAACAACCACCACTATCACAAACTTCAACAACCACCACTATCACAAACTTCAACAACCACCACTATCACAAACTTCAACAACCACCAACCACCCCTACCACCAACTACGACCACCATTAACCACCACAGCAATCAACCACTACAACCACAAAATACAACAATCAACCACCACTATCACAAACCTCAACAACCACCACTGTCACAAACTTCAACAACCACCACTACAATCAAGGCACCAACCACCCCTACCACCAACTACCACCACCATCAACCATCACAACCATCAACCATCACAACTATCAGCCATCAAGCAAGGGAGACTATGAAGCAAGGAAGACTGTGAAGCAAGTGACTCACTGTGAAGCAAGGGACTCACTGTGAAGCAAGTGACTCACTGTGAAGCAAGTGACTCACTGTGAAGCAAGGGACTCACTGTGAAGCAAGTGACTCACTGTGAAGCACGGGACTCACTGTGATGCAAGAGACTTACTGTGAAGCAAGGGACTCTCTGTGAAGCAGGGGAGACTGTGAAGCAAGGAACAATGTGAAGCATATGAGACTGTGAAGCAAAGGACTTACTGTGAAGCAAGGAAGACTGTGAAGCAAGGGACTCACTGCGAAACAGGGAAGACTGTGAAGCAAGGGACTCACTGCGAAGCAGGGAAGACTGTGAAGCAAGGGAGACTGTGAAGCAAGCAGTACACTGTGAAGCTGGGTATTAACTGTGAAGCAAGGGACTCACTGTGAAGCAGGGAAGACTGTGAAGCAAGGAACAATGTGAAGCAAATGAGACTGTGAAGCAAGGGACTTACTGTGAAGCAAGGAAGACTGTGAAGCAAGGGACTCAATGCGAAGCAGGGAAGACTGTGAAGCAAGGAACAATGTGAAGCAAATGAGACTGTGAAGCAAGGGACTTACTGTGAAGCAAGAAAGACTGTGAAGCAAGGGACTCACTGTGAAGCAAGGGACTCACTGTTAAGCAAGGGAGAATGAGAAGCAAAGGAGACTGTGAAGCAAGGAAGACTGTGAAGCAAGGGAGACTGTGAGGCAAGGGAGACTGTGAGGCAAGGGAGACTGTAAAGCCAGGGAGACTGTGAAGCCAGGGAGACTGTGAAGCCAGGGAGACTGTGAGGCAAGGGAGACTGTGAAGCAAGGGAGACTGTAAAGCCAGGGAGACTGTGAAGCCAGGGAGACTGTGAGGCAAGGGAGACTGTAAAGCCAGGGAGACTGTGAGGCAAGGGAGACTGTGAAGCCAGGGAGACTGTGAGGCAAGGGAGACTGTGAAGCAAGGGAGACTGTGAGGCAAGGGAGACTGTAAAGCCAGCGAGACTGTGAAGCCAGGGAGACTGTGAAACCAGGGAGACTGTGAGGCAAGGGAGACTGTGAAGCAAGGGAGACTGTGAAGCCAGGGAGACTGTGAAGCCAGGGAGACTGTGAAGCCAGGGAGACTGTGAAGCCAGGGAGACTGTGAGGCAAGTGAGACTGTGAGGCAAGTGAGACTGTGAAGCCAGGGAGACTGTGAGGCAAGTGAGACTGTGAGGCAAGTGAGACTGTGAAGCCAGGGAGACTGTGAGGCAAGGGAGACTGTGAAGCAAGGGAGACTGTGCAGCAAGGGAGACTGTGAGGCAAGTGAGACTGTGAAGCCAGGGAGCCTGTGAGGCAAGGGAGACTGTGAAGCAAGGGAGACTGTGAGGCAAGGGAGACTGTGAGGCAAGGGAGACTGTAAAGCCAGAGAGACTGTGAAGCAAGGAAGACTGTGAAGCAAGGGAGACTGTAAAGCCAGGGAAACTGTGAGGCAAGGGAGACTGTAAAGCCAGGGAGACTGTGAGGCAAGGGAGACTGTGAAGCAAGGGAGACTGTGAGGCAAGGGAGACTGTAAAGCCAGGGAGACTGTAAAGCCAGGGAGACTGTGAGGCAAGGGAGACTGTGAAGCAAGGGAGACTGTAAAGCCAGGGAGACTGTGAGGCAAGGGAGACTGTGAAGCAAGGGAGACTGTAAAGCCAGGGAGACTGTAAAGCCAGGGAGACTGTAAAGCCAGGGAGACTGTGAGGCAAGGGAGACTGTGAAGCAAGGGAGACTGTAAAGCCAGGGAGACTGTAAAGCCAGGGAGACTGTAAAGCCAGGGAGACTGTGAGGCAAGGGAGACTGTGAAGCAAGGGAGACTGTAAAGCCAGGGAGACTGTAAAGCCAGGGAGACTGTAAAGCCAGGGAGACTGTGAGGCAAGGGAGACTGTGAAGCAAGGGAGACTGTAAAGCCAGGGAGACTGTAAAGCCAGGGAGACTGTAAAGCCAGGGAAACTGTGAGGCAAGGGAGACTGTGAAGCAAGGGAGACTGTAAAGCCAGGGAGACTGTGAAGCAAGGGAGATTGTAAAGCCAGGGAGACTGTGATGCAAGGGAGACTGTGAAGCAAGGGAGACTGTGAAGCAAGGGAGACTGTGAAGCAAGGGAGACTGTAAAGCCAGGGAGACTGTGAGGCAAGGGAGACTGTGAAGCAAGGGAGACTGTGAGGCAAGGGAGACTGTGAAGCAAGGGAGACTGTGAGGCAAGGAAGACTGTGAAGCAAGGGAGACTGTAAAGCCAGGGAGACTGTGAAGCAAGGGAGACTATAAAGCCAGGGAGACTGTGAGGCAAGGAAGACTGTGAAGCAAGGGAGACTGTAAAGCCAGGGAGACTGTGAAGCAAGGGAGACTGTAAAGCCAGGGAGACTGTGAGGCAAGGGAGACTGTGAAGCAAGGGAGACTGTGAAGCAAGGGAGACTGTGAAGCAAGGGAGACTGTGAGGCAAGGAAGACTGTGAAGCAAGGGAGACTGTAAAGCCAGGGAGACTGTGAAGCAAGGGAGACTGTGAAGCAAGGGAGACTGTGAGGCAAGGGAGACTGTGAAGCAAGGGAGACTGTAAAGCCAGGGAGACTGTGAGGCAAGGGAGACTGTAAGGCAAGGGAGACTGTGAAGCAAGGGAGACTGTGAAGCAAGGGAGACTGTGAGGCAAGGAAGACTGTGAGGCAAGGGAGACTGTAAAGCCAGGGAGACTGTGAGGCAAGGGAGACTGTAAAGCAAGGGAGACAGTGAAGCAAGGGAGACTGTGAGGCAAGGAAGACTGTGAGGCAATGGTGACTGTGAGGCAAGGGACTCACTGTAAAGCAAGGGAGACTATGAAGCAAGGGATAAATGTGAAGCAAGGGAGACTGTGAAGCAAATGAGACTCTGAAGCGAGGGGCTCACTGTGAAGCAAATGAGACTCTGAAGCAAGGGACTCGCTGTGAAGCAAATGAGACTCTGAAGCAAAGACTCAGTGTGAAGCAAGGACTCACTGTGAAGCAAGGACTCACTGTGAAGCAAGGACTCACTGTGAAGCAAGGACTCACTGTGAAGCAAGGACTCACTGTGAAGCAAGGACTCACTGTGAAGCAAGGACTCACTGTGAAGCAAGGACTCACTGTGAAGCAAGGACTCACTGTGAAGCAAGGACTCACTGTGAAGCAAGGACTCACTGTGAAGCAAGGACTCACTGTGAAGCAAGGACTCACTGTGAAGCAAGGACTCACTGTGAAGCAAGGACTCACTGTGAAGCAAGGACTCACTGTGAAGCAAGGACTCACTGTGAAGCAAGGACTCACTGTGAAGCAAGGACTCACTGTGAAGCAAGGACTCACTGTGAAGCAAGGACTCACTGTAAAGCAAGGACTCACTGTGAAGCAAGGACTCACTGTGAAGCAAGGACTCACTGTGAAGCAAGGACTCACTGTGAAGCAAGGACTCACTGTGAAGCAAGGACTCACTGTGAAGCAAGGACTCACTGTGAAGCAAGGACTCACTGTGCTGGTTGTCAGGTGGTAGAGGCAGGTATCGCGGCTGAGGAAGGCACAAGTTAGCCTTCACCAGGGTCGGGTTGAAGCCGGCCTCTGTTACAAGTATACCATACTGTAAGATGCTTGTTTACACAATGTTATGGGCTCTATAAGTCCTGAGTCATACTGTAAGGTGCTTGTTTACACAATGTTATGGGCTCTATAAGTCCTGAGTCATACTGTAAGATGCTTGTTTACACAATGTTATGGGCTCTATAAGTCCTGAGTCATACTGTAAGGTGCTTGTTTACACAATGTTATGGGCTCTATAAGTCCTGAGTCATACTGTAAGATGCTTGTTTACACAATGTTATGGGCTCTATAAGTCCTGAGTCATACTGTAAGGTGCTTATTTACACAATGTTATGGGCTCTATAAGTCCTGAGTCATACTGTAAGGTGCTTGTTTACACAATGTTATGGGCTCTATTAGTCCTGAGTCATACTGTAAGGTGCTTGTTTACACAATGTTATGGGCTCTATAAGTCCTGAGTCATACTGTAAGGTGCTTGTTTACACAATGTTATGGGCTCTATAAGTACTGTACAGGTCTTTGTGAATGTGTTCAGACCTGTCTGTTCAGATCTAGACACATGCACCTTCGCATTTTACAGGTCTGTACACATGCACCTTCACACTGTTAGTACAGATCTGTACACATGCACCTCACACTGTTAGTACAGGTCTGTACACATGCACCTTCACACTGTTAGTACAGGTCTGTACACATGCACCTTCACACTGTTAGTACAGGTCTGTACACATGCACCTCACACTGTTAGTACAGGTCTGTACACATGCACCTTCACACTGTTAGTACAGATCTGTACACATGCACCTCACACTGTTAGTACAGGTCTGTACACATCTGTCTGTAACACACCACCAGCATGGGGTCAGAGATGGTAAATCGTGCCTCACAGGTCTAATAGAATTCCATGACCAAGTAACACATATTAGGCAAGAAAGAGAAGGGTGGGCAGGTTGCATTTTCTTGGACTGTCAGAAAGCCTTTGACACAGTACCTCACAAAAAGCTGTTACAAAAGTTGGAGCAACAGGCAGAAGTAAAAGGTAAAGTCCTCCAGTGGATAAGTGAGTATTTAAGCAACAGGAAAGAGTGAGTAACTGTGAGGGGGGAAGACATCAGAGTGGCGAGATGTCACCAGCGGGGTTCCACAGGGCTCTGTACTTGGACCCATCCTGTTTCTAATATATGTAAACGATTTTTTAAGAGGGTATAAACTCATTCCTCGCAATGTTTGCTGATGATGCAAAAATTATGAGAAGAATCAAAACAGATGAAGATAGACAGAGACTGCAGGACGACCTGGACAAACTGGTGGAATGGTCTAGAAAATCGCTACTAAAGTTCAACTCAGGAAAGTATAAAGTAATGAAATTAGGCGAAGGGAACAGAAGGCTGAATACAATGTACCATCTGGGAGGTGATAGCCTGCAAGTCAAGTAGAGAGAAAGATCTTGGGTTGATATCACACCGAACCTGTCCCCAGAGGCCCACATCAAAAGGATATCATCAGCTGCATATGCTAGATTGGCCAACATAAGAACTGCCTTTAGAAACGTATGTAAGGAATCGTTCAGGACCTTGTATATCACTTATGTAAGACGGAGTATGAGTATGAAGCTCCAGCCTGGAGTTCATACCTAGTTAAACACAAGACAAAGATAGAGAAGTTTCAGAGGTATGCCACCAGACTGGTCCCGGAACTGAGTGGTATGAGCTACGAGAAAAGGCTAAGGGCACTGAACCTCACATCCCTGCAAAACAGAAAAGTAAGGGGAAACATGATAACCACCTATAAAATTCTCAGGGAAATTGACAGGGTGGACAAAGACAAACTCTTTAGGACGGGTGAAACACGAACAAGGGGACTCAGGTGGAAACTTAGTACCCAGATGAGCCGCAGAGACGTTAGAAAGAATTTTTTCAGTGTCAGAGTAGTTAATAAATGAAATTCATTAACTAGTGATGTGGTGGAGGCTGATTCCATTCAATTTCAAATGTAGATTTGATAGAGCCCAGTAGGCTCAAGAATCAGTTGATTGACAGTTCATTGACAGTTGAGAGGCGGGACCAAAGAGCCAGAGCTCAACCCCCGCCAGCAAAACTAGGTGAGTACAACTGTACAGGTCTTTACACATGTACCTTTACACTGTACAGGTCTGTACACTGCACCTTCACACTGTACAGGTCTGTACACATGCACCATCACACTGTACAAGTCTATACACATGCACCTTCACACTGTACAGGTCTGTACACATGCACCATCACACTGTACAAGTCTATACACATGCACCTTCACACTGTACAGGTCTGTACACATGCACCTTCAAACAGTCTCTGCAGGTCTGAACAAATACCCGTTCATACTGTCTGTGCTGGTCTGAACTCGTACACCTTGGTGGAAATTTCTAACTCTTTATTACTAACATTTAGTATTTTAAGAAGAATTCTTGTAGTAACCATTATATTTTACTATTACTACTAATCAGTAGTGTAATAACATTAATTCATATGATGCTGCACAGTAATCACGCCAGCCCGCCACAGGGAATAATTTCTACGTATTAATAGATCAAGTAGAATCCAGCCTTATTTACCTTCCTTTATTAAGGATAATCGTTTATTAATAAGTTTACTTTAGTAAATATACATTTGTTTACTGGAATTCATTTATTCAGCTGCAATTAGCTGTTCCAGTTAATAATATTATAAGGCAAATAATTTCCACTCTAACTCTTTCTCATTTATTTAGCGTAGTCTAAATTAATTGACAATCAATACAAGAAAATGTGTTTCTGCATAATACATTTATTTATGACATAAATATTCGTCAAACCCATTTCCTTCCATATTTAACATTAAATGAATATTATAATTTATACTCGGGATCCCAACTGGGAACTATTAGGCATGCGCCACTCAAGAGGAAGGAGAAGGGACTCTCGCCATTTTCCTCCAGCTATCAGCAAGGTGTTTCGCGGCCCGACAAATACTTTCGATTCTGCAATCATCCGTACTTCAAAGGATTTCTGATCAAGGGCACAGCTTACCTAACTTGCGGACACCATTTTCGCTAGGCCTTTTACCTCAATTTTTTATTGTTGATCTCGATAATATGTATAAATGTAGGTGCCAAGTCGTTATGCTGCAGGCGTTAATCTAACACCCTCGTGAGTGCAGCTTCTACCCCTCCAATTATTTTAGAACTTGCGTTTAAATGGGCGAATACTAGTTTGGAGGGGAAATTATAGAAGTGTAATATTTCAGCGTGGTGTATTTCAACTGAGGAGGCGTGTGACTGTCTCCATGTTCACGTGTTCCACAGATTACTATCTCAAGGCTGGTTTCAACATGTTGTAGAGGCTGGATGCGATCTACGTTCCTCCTTAACAGCTAAGACAATTCCAGTCTTATATTGTAGTAGTCTTCATTATTGAGAGTCAATTAATTTTCATCTATTTGCATATTAGTTATATATGTGATTTAATAATAGATATGCATCAATATATCAATATTTCATTAACTGATGCACATTAACACTATAATATTTGTATAGGAAGTGTATTAACCTCATATCATTATTGAATTACTTTAAATTTATATTTACTAATTAACCCCCAAAGAGTGTGAAGGGATTTGGCTCTATAATTGATTAATATTCAACAATCCATGTATTGCTTTAAAATTTATACGAGCAATTATTCAAGAGATCCATAGGCACTGGTTCTCTAATTTAATTCCAATTTATCTCTTTAATTTATTTCTCCTTTAAAAGGAGTGGTCCTTTGATGTCATTGAAATTTATTATTATTACTAGCAGTACCCGGCCACGCATTGCTGTGGCTCAGCAACGCGTGTGCATTGCTGCATTGCTGAGCCATAACAACCTTCCCTGTCCCCTAGTCCTCCCCACCATTCCCCCTTCATCTGTCTTTTCGGCCTCCCAACCATTTCCCATTCCACTGTCGCCTCGTCCTCCCCACCATTCCCCACTCCACCTTTCCCTCTTCCTTCCCACCATGCCCCACTCCCCTGTCCCTTTATCGTCCCCACCATTCTCCATACCCCAATCCCCTTGACCTTACCATCCCAAACTCCCCCGTCCCCTCTTCCTTCCCACCATCTCTAACTTCCGTCCTTTCGTCATCCCCACCTTTCCCCGCTCCCTCGTGTGATTCCTTTCCAAATGGTCTGATGTTCCCATCAGAAAATTGGGAACATCAATTGATATGATATTCCCATCACTGATATATAAGAAAAACAGTTAAAAATGAAATGAAAATATAAAAAAAAATAAAAAATAAACTATACTAACGAAATGAACAATATGGTAAACAACACATCTCAATTCCAATGCAATTCACACAAAATAATTAAATCAAAATGAAAATAAATCAAAATCTATTAAAATTCAAATTATCAATGCAATCAGAAACACTGAAATGGAATTGTAACATATTTAGTGTTTACACACATAGAGCATGTGTATTGCTCTTACATGCAACAGATGGCACTGTTTTTCAAAAAAAGAATAGTTTTACCTGTCACAGGTGTGGCATGCATACTTATACTTACGAAATGACTGGCATGGCAAGCAACACAACTCAATTCCAACACAATGTCGCACAAAATAATTCAATAAATAATATAATATATCGAAATCTATAAAAATAAAATTTATCAATGCAATCGGAAACATTGAAATGAAATTCGTGACATAGTTAGTAAAGCATGCATGTTGCTATTATGTGCAAAAGATGGCGCTGTTTTTCAAAAACGCATATTTTTACCTGTCAGGGGTGGCTTCTATATAGTAGGTATATGAAAAGACGTGCCTATTCGAATGGAACGTTGTGTGAAAATTTCAAAGCAATCGGTGAAGAACTTTCGGAGATTAGCGATTTTGAACATACGAACATTTCCATTTTTATTTATATAGACTAGCTGTACCCGCCACGCGTTGCTGTGGCTCAGTCTGGTTAAATGATAAAGACAGAAAAGAGAAAGCGCACGTTTCTAATATGTTTAATTTCACAATGCTTGTGGGTATACAATATTTTTTGTTGTTCCATTGTCTGTGGAGATATAGAGATTGTCTGGTTTGCCGACTCTAGAACACGCAACATATAATTGTCCCTATCAGAAGCATTCCGTGTCTAGATATAAACTGCACAATTCTAAAGATTGGCCCCTGAGCTTTGTTGATGGTGATTGTAGATGTTAATCGAATTGGAAATTACAATATCTTAAACTGAAATGGCATATCTGTGGAAATCATAGGAATGCGAGGAATGAGGACATCTTCACCTTTGAAAGGTCCTGTCAAGATTGTTGATTCTACGATGTTGCTGATTTTTTGTTTTTTTTTTTTGCTGCAAGGCGCGTGGCGTTGCAAAGCTTTTGCTGATTGATATTTCGCAACATGATAATTGGCACGCAGATGTTTAATTGCCGTCCGTGTGATGGTATCCCTGGCAGATCGAGGGAATTAAAAAAATATGTTGGATAACTAATCGATTCATCTGCTTCCTCAACAGTGTCGGCGGACTTGTATCGAGGAATTATCGGTAATGTTTGCCTGAAATCTCCTGCAAGCAATATTAATGCGTTCCCAAATGGTCTGATGTTTCCACGCAAATCTTTCAATAATCGATCAAGAGCCTCGAGTGATATTTTGTGGGCCATTATGCATTCATCCCAAACAATAAGTTTATATTTCTGCAATATTTTTCCCATACCGGATGCTTTGGAAATGTTGCACGTGGGAGTTCCAAAGAATTGCATGTTCAATGGCAATTTCAAATTGAAGTAGCAGTTCTTCCACTTGGTAACAATGTCGCAGCTATTCCGGACGATGCAAGAGCAAAGGTTATGCTATTTTGGGATCGAAATGCTGCCAGAATCAATCTAATTAGGAAGGATCTACAATTCCTCCTGGCTTATCGAAGAAGATTTCTCCAAACCCGTTATTGACAGTTTTAGTTATTTGATTGTAAATGCCTTTTCGCCTCAAACGTTAGCTTGGGAATATTTGATTGCACATACGACAACAGATCACTCGGTTTGTAATTTTGTTAACGACGCAATTCTACATCGAACGAAGCAGCAGTAGACCGATTCAGTGATGTCATTTCCAATTGATTTAGAACTTTGTTCGCGATTTCTAAGCACAAATCTTTATTCATTATCAACGCTTCGTTGTGGCTTTCTGCTGTTCATATTTGAATTTTCCTTCGTATTCGACGGATAATATCTTCAGCCATGTGCGATTTATATTTCTCCCATAACTCTGTTGGAGATGAAGGAGAGCAGGTGGTTAATATGATTGCAAACAATGCATGAATTTGATTTGGATGTGACGTGTTGGACGCGTCATAAATGCAGACATCCCAGTGTCGGTCGTTCTCCAATTAATTCCGAGCTTGACACGCACTACGGGAAGTGACATGTGTTACGATGTTGACAAATCTCAATGGCTAGAAAGACGTTAGACCGGGCACATTTACCAACAGCATGCGAAAGAAGAAGCATTCATCTTGATTGGAATGCACGGTGTACAGTCTGCTAATCGTAGTTTATTTGAATATGCCAGATTATCCGTCGACTCGGTCTCCTCGTATGCATCATTCAAATGATTTTCTATTGGCATTTCTATTGGCATGAAGAAAGCAGTTAACGTTGTAGCCAGTGGATTCATAACGGTTTGCTTTACATTTGCAGCTGTGAAATACATGTGTTGTCCATTTCCTCTTTTTCAAAACAAAAACAAAAAATACTAACGAAATATATAAATTCAAACGCAGATCAATCGACACAGCTCAATTTCACCTCCAATTGCACGGAAAAATAAGAAGAACAGTTAGAAAACGAAATGAAAAAATGAAAAAAGAAACAAATAAGCTTTAACCACGAAATGAAGGGCATGGTAAACAACACAGCTCAATTCCAACGGAACGTCACACAAAATAATTAAATCAAAATGAAAATAAATCAAAATCCTAGAAAATTCAATTTGTCAATGCAATCGGAAACATTGAAATAGAATAGCAATATATTTTGTATATCGTGTGTTACTCTTACGTGCAACAGATGGCGGTGTTTTTCCAAAAACGCATGTTTTTACCTGTCACAGGTGTGGCATCTAAGTAATTGGTATATATAAAAACACACACGTATTCAAATGGAACATTGTGTCTAAAATTACAAAGCAATCGGTGAAGAACTTTTGGAGATTTCAGCGTGTGTTGCTCTTACGTCCTACAGATGGCACTGTTTTCCTAACCAGCGTGTTTTTTTCCTGTCATAGGTGAGGCATGTATATAGTAGGTATATTAAAACATTCGCCTATTCGAATGCAATGTTGTGTCAAAATTTCAAACCAATCAGTAAAGAGGTTTCGAAGATTTCCCCCACATGAGAAATATCCAAAAAACCCAGCTTCTCAAAAAAAACATGTTTTTTTCTCGTCATAGACGTGACATCTATATAGTAAGTATATAAAAACCTGCTCGGATACGCAGGAAACGTTGTGTGAAAATTTCAAGGAAATCGGTGAAGAGCTTTCGGAGATTAGCGATTTTGAACAAACGAACATTTCCATTTTTATTTATATAGATTATAATATTCTAGAGCCAGATTTTCCTACACACCTTCACGCTGTCTGTACAGGTCTGTACACATGCACCTTCACACTGCCTGTACACGTGCACCTTCACACTGTCTGTACAGGTCTGTACACATGCACCTTCACACTGTCTGTACAGGTCTGTACACATGCACCTTCACACTGTCTGTACAGGTCTGTACACATGCACCTTCACACTGTCTGTACAGGTCTGTACACATGCACCTTCACACTGTCTGTGCAGGTCTGTACACATGCACCTTCACACTGTCTGTACAGGTCTGTACACATGCACCTTCACACTGTCTGTACAGGTCTGTACACATGCACCTTCACACTGTCTGTACAGGTCTGTACACATGCACCTTCACACTGTCTGTGCAGGTCTGTACACATGCACCTTCACACTGTCTGTGCAGGTCTGTACACATGCACCTTCACACTGTCTGTACAGGTCTGTACACATGCACCTTCACAATGTCTGTGCAGGTCTGTACACATGCACCTTCACACTGTCTGTACAGGTCTGTACACATGCACCTTCACACTGTCTGTACAGGTCTGTACACATGCACCTTCACACTGTCTGTACAGGTCTGTACACATGCACCTTCACACTGTCTGTGCAGGTCTGTACACATGCACCTTCACACTGTCTGTGCAGGTCTGTACACATGCACCTTCACACTGTCTGTACAGGTCTGTACACATGCACCTTCACAATGTCTGTGCAGGTCTGTACACATGCACCTTCACACTGTCTGTACAGGTCTGTACACATGCACCTTCACACTGTCTGTACAGGTCTGTACACATGCACCTTCACACTGTCTGTACAGGTCTGTACACATGCACCTTCACACTGTCTGTACAGGTCTGTACACTTGCACCTTCACACTGTCTGTACAGGTCTGTACACATGCACCTTCACACTGTCTGTACAGGTCTGTACACATGCACCTTCACACTGTCTGTACAGGTCTGTACACATGCACCTTCACACTGTCTGTGCAGGTCTGTACACATGCACCTTCACACTGTCTGTGCAGGTCTGTACACATGCACCTTCACACTGTCTGTACAGGTCTGTACACATGCACCTTCACAATGTCTGTGCAGGTCTGTACACATGCACCTTCACACTGTCTGTACAGGTCTGTACACATGCACCTTCACACTGTCTGTACAGGTCTGTACACATGCACCTTCACACTGTCTGTACAGGTCTGTACACATGCACCTTCACACTGTCTGTACAGGTCTGTACACATGCACCTTCACACTGTCTGTACAGGTCTGTACACATGCACCTTCACACTGTCTGTACAGGTCTGTACACATGCACCTTCACACTGTCTGTACAGGTCTGTACACATGCACCTTCACACTCTCTGTACAGGTCTGTACACATGCACCTTCACACTGTCTGTACAGGTCTGTACACATGCACCTTCACAATGTCTGTACAGGTCTGTACACATGCACCTTCACACTCTCTGTGCAGGTCTGTACACATGCACCTTCACACTGTCAGTACACATACACCTTCACACTGAGGAGGAGGATGATGAGAGGAGGGGATGAACCAGCCTTGCTTGATCTGATATTTACCCTAAATGAGTCGGATATAAGGGAAGTTAAGTTGGAAGCCCCATTGGGAATGAGTGATCATAGTGTATTGAACTTTGAGTACATGGTTGAGCTAGGAATTTTCACCCCCAATAAAGAACTGGGAACCAGAAGGCTGGCGTACCGAAAGGGAAACTGAGGAGATGAATAAATTCCTATGGGATATACATTGGGACACAGAACTCGGAACCAAGCCCGTACAAGACATGATGGACTATGTCACCCAAAAATGTCAGGAGGCTGTAAGCAGGCTTGTCCCAGCCCGACAGGAAAAAAACAGAGAAGCAAAGGAAGAATCCGTGGTTTAATAGGGAATGTATGAAAGCAAAGGAGCTGAACAAAAGGACATGGAGGAACTTCCGTAATAACAGAACACAAGAAAGTAGAGAGAGATACCAGAGAACCAGGAACAAGTATGCCAGTGTGAGAAGAGCAGCTGAGAAAAGGTATGAAAATGATATAGCTAATAAACCCAAGACCGAGCCAAAGCTACTACACAGTCACATCAGGAGGAAGACAACAGTGAAGGAACAGGTGATGAAACTTAGGGTGGGCGAGGACAGGTACACAGAGAATGACAAAGAGGTGTGTGAAGAACTCAACAAAAGGTTCAGGAGGTCTTTACAATTGAACAGGGAGATGTCACGGCGCTAGAAGAGGTGGCAGCAAACCAGGTGACCTTGGATAGGTTCGAAATTACAAGAGATGAGGTCAAGATGCTGCCCGAAACGCTTTGCGTAATAGTGGCTTTAGGCATTGTATGTACTAGCTCTATCTATAAAGCCAACAAACTTTGTAAAATCTCTTTATGTATGTACCTTTACCTAAATAAAAAAATTATAAATTATAATTATAATTATAAAATTAAAATTATAAAAGAAGCCCCTATTGGAGCTGGATGTGAGAAAAGCCGTTGGGCCGGACGGAATCTCGCCATGGGTATTGAAAGAGTGTGCAGGAGCACTTTGCCTACCAGTCTCCATAGTGTATAGTAGGTCACTGGAAACGGGGGACCTACCAGAAATATGGAAGACTGCTAATGTAGTACCAATATACAAAAAGGGTGACAGACAAGAGGCACTGAACTACAGGCCAGTGTCCTTAACTTGTATACCATGCAAGGTGATGGAGAAGATTGTGAGAAAAAACCTAGTAACATATCTGGAGAGAAGAGACTTCGTGACAACCCATCAACATGGGTTCAGGGAGGGTAAATCTTGCCTTACAGGCTTGATAGAATTCTACGATCAGGTGACAAAGATTAAGCAAGAAAGAGAAGGGTGGGCGGACTGCATTTTTTTGGACTGTCGGAAAACCTTTGACACAGTACCCCATAAAATGTTGATGCATAAGCTGGAGAAACAGGCAGGAGTAACTGGTAGGGCGCTCCAGTGGATAAGGGAGTACCTAAGCAATAGGAAGCAGAGAGTTACAGTGAGGGGTGAGACCTCAGACTGGCGTGAAGTCACCAGTGGAGTCCCACAGGGCTCTGTACTTGGACCTATCCTGTTTCTGATATACGTAAATGATCTCCCAGAGGGTATAGACTCATTCCTCTCAATGTTTGCTGACGACGCCAAAATTATGAGAAGGATTAAGACAGAACAGGACAGCTTGAGGCTTCAAGAAGACATGGACAAGCTGCAGGAATGGTCGAACAAATGGCTGTTAGAGTTTAACCCAAGCAAATGTAATGTAATGAAGATAGGGGTAGGAAGCAGGAGACCAGATACAAGGTACCATTTGGGAGATGAAATACTTCAAGAGTCAGAGAGAGATAAAGACCTGGGGGTTGATATCACGTATGACCTGTCCCCTGAAGCTCATATCAAGAGGATAACATCAGCAGCATATGCCAGGTTGGCTAATATAAGAACGCCCTTTAGAAACTTGTGTAAGGATTCTTTCAGAACATTATATACCACATATGTCAGACCAATCCTGGAGTATGCGGCTCCAGCATGGAGTCCATATCTAGTCAAGCATATGACTAAACTGGAAAAGGTTCAAAGGTTTGCCACCAGACTAGTACCCGAGCTGAGAGGTATCAGCTACGAGGAGAAACTATGGGAATTAAACCTCACTTCCTTGGAAGACAGAAGAGTTAGGGGGACATGATCACCATATTCAAGATTCTCAAAGGAATCGACAGGGTTGATAAAGACAGGCTGTTTAACACAAGGGGCACACGCACTAGGGGACACAGGTGGAAACTGAGTGCCCAAATAGCCACAGATATATTAGAAAGAACTTTTTTAGTGTCAGAGTGGTTGACAAATGGAATGCACTAGGAAACGATGTGGTGGAGGTTGACTCCATACACAGTTTCAAGTGTAGATATGATAGAGCACAATAGGCTCAGGAACCTGTACACCTGTTGATTGACAGTTGAGAGGCGGGACCAAAGAGCCAGAGCTCAACCCCAGCAAGCACAACTATGTGAGTACAACTAGGTGAGTACACTGTCTGTATACATACATCTTTAAACTGTCTGTACAAATCTGTACACATACACCTTCACACTGTCTGTACAGGTCTGTACACATACACCTTCACACTGTCTGTACAGGTCTGTACACATGCACCTTCACACTGTCTGTACAGGTCTGTACTCATACACCTTCACACTGTCTGTACAGGTCTGTACACATGCACCTTCACACTGTCTGTACAGGTCTGAACACATGCACCTTCACACTGTCTGTACAGGTCTGTACACATGCACCTTCACACTGTCTGTACAGGTCTGTACGCATGCACCTTCACACTGTCTGTACAGGTCTGAACACATGCACCTTCACACTGTCTGTACAGGTCTGTACATACTACACATGTAACAGCCAATCCAGGCCAATGTCTATACACTTACCACACCTGTACTCAGCGTTTACATCCCAATGACTGCACATATACCACATCTGTACATAACCCGTACAGGTGTACAATATCACATCCCAAAAAATCACGTCAGGATCAGGTCGGGAGTGATCCCAGAGGGTTCCAACTGTGAGACTCTGGGCACGGGTCTGTGATCCCAGAGTGCTACAACTGTGAAACTCTGCTCACCTGTCTGTGATCCCAGAGTACTACAACTGTGAAACTCTGCTCACCGGTCTGTGATCCCAGAGTGCTACAACTGTGAGACTCTGCTCACCGGTCTGTGATCCCAGAGTGCTACAACTGTGAGACTCTGGGCACGGGTGTGATCCCAGAGTGCTGCAACTGTGAGACTCTGGGCACGGGTCTGTGATCCCAGAGTGCTACAACTGTGAGACTCTGGGCACGGGTCTGTGATCCCAGAGTGCTACAACTGTGAGACTCTGCTCACCGGTCTGTGATCCCAGAGTGCTACAACTGTAAGACTCTGGGTACGGGTCTGTGATCCCAGAGTGCTACAACTGTGAGACTCTGGGCACGGGTCTGTGATCCCAGAGTGCTACAACTGTGAGACTCTGGGCACGGGTCTGTGATCCCAGAGTGCTACAACTGTGAGACTCTGGGCACGGGTCTGTGATCCCAGAGTGCTACAACTGTGAAGTTCTGGGCACGGGTCTTCAAACCATCAATAGGAAGCGGTACGATGCCTGTTGTGGCCTGATTGTATCCATTCACAGCTCATTGTGTCATATACAATCGCAGCTTTCAATTGAAGGTTGTTAAGAAGATGGTCCCCGAGCCCAGAAACAGTTAGTATCTCCTTTTATTATAATTTGATTGAAATAGTTTTTAAGATTCTTGCCTGAATTTGTTAAATAACAGAATTATCAGTCTTGATTGAGTGTTTTCATGGGTCTTAACAGTAAAGAAGCAATTGTTATCAAGAATATATATTTTAATATCATGTTACAGTTATCAATAAATAACATTATTGATAGTTTAAAAACCACTCACCTAATGGTATCATACCAGAGAAATAATAGTGATATACAGGTAGGTAGCCATCCTTTGACTGACATAGTTACCGTTAGTTTAACCAAATGTTTAGCAAGTCTTGAAACAACAATAGTGAGGAATATCTTTGGCTGTGTTAAAGCTGAGGCTGGTTGTGTAAACCACTCGAACTACCTGTATTTTGACTTCTAATTATTATATTTGAAATAATATTAATAAATCATTGTGTCGGGGGACAGAAAGCCAGAGTGTATTTATACACGGCAGATTTGTATCGAGGCAACCCCCCCCCCCCATGGTTGAATTATTGACCCCGTCCAGGATGCAACTCCCACAACAAACTGACTAACTCCTGAGTACCTACTTACTACAAAGTGAACAGTCGCATTAGGAGAAAAGAAAATAAATTATTTCTGTCCTGCCCAGGATTCGAACCCAGAATTCTCGAATGTGCGTCGAGAATGAACCCGACTGTTCTACCGGGTCCCTAATTAATTAATTTTATTTATATATAGTATTAATGTGTTGAACTTATCATAGGTAAATGGAAGCAGTTGGAAGCAGCCAGTTTAAGAGTTCACTTTCCGGTCCAAGCTGAAGGCTTGGCTCACCCACAAAGTCTTGACAACACATGACAGCTTATCGGTCCAAGCTGAAGGCTTGGCTCACCCACAAAGTCTTGACAACACGTCACAGCTTATCGGTCCAAGCTGAAGGCTTGGCTCACCCACAAAGTCTTGACAACACATCACAGCTTATCGGTCCAAGCTGAAGGCTTGGCTCACCCACAACGTCTTGACAACACATCACAGCTTATCGGTCCAAGCTGAAGGCTTGGCTCACCCACAAAGTCTTGACAACACATCACAGCTTATCGGTCCAAGCTGAAGGCGTGGCTCACCCACAAAGTCTTGACAACACATGACAGCTTATCGGTCCAAGCTGAAGGCTTGGCTCACCCACAAAGTCTTGACAACACATCACAGCTTATCGGTCCAAGCTGAAGGCTTGGCTCACCCACAAAGTCTTGACAACACATCACAGCTTATCTTACTTATGTTTGTATTTACTCCTTTTTACTTCATGCTAATTTTATTTTGATTATAATTAATTTGGTTGGGTAGCGATATATTTATATAAATGAATTAGTAAAATGGTGAAAACGGATTTTTTAATCGAGAACGACATTTTCTTAATTTATGAACACAGGAAATAACAGGTAGAGTGCTGAGGAACAGGCAAACTCTTGTAAATAGTAGCAACATATGGAGGGAGTTAGGTAATTGTGTTAATAAAATTTATTAAAGATTCCCATAGTATGGAACTGGGGAAGTTTTGGGTTGGATGGTTAGACCATTCTGTTGACGTTGGGAAGTTTTGGGTTGGATGGTTAGACCATTCTGTTGACGTTGGGAAGGTATGGGGTGGATGGTTAGACCATTCTGTTGACGTTGGGAAGGTATGGGTTGGATGGTTAGACCATTCTGTTGACGTTGGGAGGTTTTGGGTTGGATGGTTAGACCATTCTGTTGACGTTGGGAAGGTATGGGGTGGATGGTTAGACCATTCTGTTGACGTTGGGAAGGTATGGGGTGGATGGTTAGACCATTCTGTTGACGTTGGGAAGGTATGGGGTGGATGGTTAGACCATTCTGTTGACGTTGGGAAGGTATGGGGTGGATGGTTAGACCATTCTGTTGACGTTGGGAAGGTATGGGGTGGATGGTTAGACCATTCTGTTGACGTTGGGAAGGTATGGGGTGGATGGTTAGACCATTCTGTAGACGTTGGGAGGTTTTGGGGTGAATGCTTAGACTATTCTATTGACGTGGGGAAGGGATGAGGTTGATGGTTAGACCATTCTGTTGACGTGGGGAAGAGTAGTCTAAAAGGAGACTTCGACGGCCTTTTTTTAAAGGCCTATCGTAGTCTCCATTTTTACGTAAATGACGTCAACAGCCGGTCGTGGTCGCCAAATAAATTTCAATCCCTTAACAGTGCCCAAATGTTGTCGGCAGTTTATATTCAAAGATTACCTCATTTTTGCCAATTATTTTTTGGTCGGTATTTAAAGATTGCATAATTATATGAAATATTTTTTAGTGACTATCCAAAAGATAGCTTATTTGAAACACTTAACTACTACCGTTAATTAGCAGTTAAGCTGTAATGTTTTTGTAGTGTTAATATAGATGTTAATAAATGAGCTCCTCGTCCTCCTCCTCCTGGCAGTAGTAACATTTGAGGCAGGTAATAATTGCTAATTACTTCCCCTTAATTTGTTCTTTCTTACCTAATTTCATATGTCGTCATTGTCCAGAGCTATTGGCTTGGTTACCCTCTGGAGTGCCCCTAGTGCATATAAAGCTCGCAACCTGTCGTCATTGTCGAGAGCTATCGGGTTATAATCAATATTATCTATTATTTATGTACAACTCTCCCTTTACTCTGGTCAACGTAATTTCCTATGTTATCCTCTATTTGTGCTTACCAGTCGTTCAACACCTTGCCTCTTACATGGACTGATCATAGCTATAAGATCAGATATAATCACTATATCTTGTCTTCTACATGGACTGGCCATAGCTATAGGATCAGATATCATCAAAATAGCTTGTCTTCTACACGGACTGGTCATAGCTATAAGATCAGGTATCATCACTAAAGCTTGTCTTCTACACGAACTGGTCATAGCTATTAGATCAGATATCATCACTAAAGCTTGTCTTATCTTCTACACGGACTGGCCATAGTTATAAGATCAGGTATCATCACTATAGCGTGTCTTCTACACGGACTCGTCAGAGTTATAAGGCATTTATCACCACAGAAACTTGTTTTCTGCAGAGCTCAATGGGCACAGTGTCCAAGTGTAATGCCAATTAAACGTGAAATAAAGTCAACGTTGATAACGCTGAATCAGTCACGTAAACACCACTGTAGGTTATTGTGCCCACTGGTAAAGTCACTCTGGGATGTTGTGCCCACTGGTAAAGTCACTCTGGGATGTTGTGCCCACTGGTAAGGTCACTCTGGGATGTTGTGCCCACTGGTAAGGTCACTCTGGGATGTTGTGCCCACTGGTAAGGTCACTCTGGGATGTTGTGCCCACTGGTAAGGTCACTCTGGGATGTTGTGCCCACTGGTAAGGTCACTCTGGGATGTTGTGCCCACTGGTAAGGTCACTCTGGAATGTTGTGCCCACTGGTAAGGTCACTCTGGGATGTTGTGCCCACTGGTAAGGTCACTCTGGGATGTTGTGCTCACTGGTAAGGTCACTCTTGGATGTTGTGCTCACTGGTAAGGCCACTCTGGGATGTTGTGCCCACTGGTAAGGTCACTCTGGGATATTGTGCCCACTGGTAAAGTCACTCTGGGATGTTGTGCTCACTGGTAAGGTCACTCTGGGATGTTGTGCTCACTGGTAAGGTCACTCTGGGATGTTGTGCTCACTGGTAAGGTCACTCTGGGATGTTGTGCTCACTGGTAACGTCACACTGGGATATTGTGCCCACTGGTAACGTCACACTGGGATATTGTGCCCACTGGTAACGACACTCTGGGATGTTGTGCCCACTGGTAACGACACTCTGGGATGTTGTGCCCACTGGTAACGACACTCTGGGATATTGTGCCCACTGGTAACGTCACATGAGTGCCACTCATATTGTGCCCACTGGTAACGTCACATGAGTGCCACTCATATTGTGCCCACTGGTAACGTCACATGAGTGCCACTCATATTGTGCCCACTGGTAACGTGACATGAGTGCCACTCATATTGTGCCCACTGGTAACGTCACATGAGTGCCACTCATATTGTGCCCACTGGTAACGTGACATGAGTGCCACTCATATTGTGCCCACTGGTAACGTGACATGAGTGCCACTCATATTGTGCCCACTGGTAACGTCACATGAGTGCCACTCATATTGTGCCCACTGGTAACGTGACATGAGTGCCACTCATATTGTGCCCACTGGTAACGTCACGTGAGTGCCACTCATATTGTGCCCACTGGTAACGTGACATGAGTGCCACTCATATTGTGCCCACTGGTAACGTCACATGAGTGCCACTCATATTGTGCCCACTGGTAACGTGACATGAGTGCCACTCATATTGTGCCCACTGGTAACGTCACATGAGTGCCACTCATATTGTGCCCACTGGTAACACAAATGTTTGGTTATCGTGTATGTGGAAAAAGATGGAGACAATGACATTAACTCATATGCAACGTTAAGTTTTCCTTTCATTTCTGAGTGGTTGTAGAACGCCTTCACTCGCTGACAGGACTCCAGATGAGGCGAGGCGGAGACCGGACAAGGCGTCTGGGGAACCGAGAGAGGCAAGTGACCAACCGGAGGCGGCCGCTTAACAACCCTGCTAAAGCCGTTGTTGTTCAGCTTTATGCAGTAGATGAGGACGGAGGTTGCGGCAGCCATCACCAGCACCAGCGCCATCAGCACAGTCTTGGGCCACATGTTGCAGCACCTGCGGAATATTGCAGCGATTTTGTGTTTGTCTTTGTTTTGCACAGGTACAGGTGTAAACAATTTGTGATTCATATTAACAAGCTCTGATGTATAGTCATTCATACCATACAAACACTTCAACATACAGGGATTTATGTATGTATTGCTCATGACTCTAATTTTAAAATAAGCATCAGAGGTGCACATGTTTGTCACTCCTCTGTTGTACATGTGCGAGGTGACGTCTGTTACACATGTGCGAGGTGACGTCTGTTACACATGTGCGAGGTGACGTCTGTTGCGCACGTGCGAGGTGACGTTTGTTGCGCACGTGCGAGGTGACGTCTGTTGCGCACGTGCGAGGTGACGTCTGTTGCTCATGTGCGAGGTGACGTCTATTGCGTATGTGCGAGGTGACGTCTGTTGCTCATGTGCGAGGTGACGTCTGTTGCGCACGTGCTAGGTGACGTCTGTTGCTCATGTGCGAGGTGACGTCTGTTGCGCACGTGCGAGGTGACGTCTGTTGCTCATGTGCGAGGTGACGTCTGTTGCGCACGTGCTAGGTGACGTCTGTTGCTCATGTGCGAGGTGACGTCTGTTCCGCACGTGCTAGGTGACGTCTGTTGCTCATGTGCGAGGTGACGTCTGTTGCACACGTGCGAGGTGACGTCTGTTGCACACGTGCGAGGTGACGTCTGTTGCACACGTGCGAGGTGACAAACAACTAGAAACAGGAAGGCTTTGCAAAATATAAATATATTTTGCCCAAACATCGTAATGAAATCATCGGATATGTACTGCTTGAAAATGATGGAAATATGAAAGCCCTATGAACTAGTTAATAGGGAATATTTAAGTATATAGAGAAACAAAGACATAAGCATGGGAGCCAAACAATTAACATGAAGAGAGAGGAAGGCGGCGGAGTGATAGCAATGGAGACGGGACGGGACTTAAAACAACTAAAGTTACGTTCATATTTTCCAGAAGAGACTTGTCTCTTCCCCAGTCCGCGGGGTCTGGTATAAATTTATAACGTGATGCTTCTCATTAATATATCTTAGATTACAGTAAACAGTCCAAGATTTTTTAACTCGTGTGCAGAAGGCAGATCATAGCCCCAGTGTTACACACCTGGAACGTCTCCCCATGTTACACACCTGGAACGTCTCCCCATGTTACACACCTGGAACGTCTCCCCATGTTACACACCTGGAACGTTGCCTTGTGTTACACACCTGGAACATTGCCTTATGTTACACACCTTGAACGTTATCCCTATGTTACATACCTGGAACGTGATTGACTACAATGCTCTACATCTCACACTGTATACTGACAAAGAGCTGAAATCTCTTGAAACCTTGCAAAATGAAGCTATGCGTCTCATCCTTGGGGCTCCAAAGTCCACGAGAATAGTTAATATGAGAGCAGAGTTAAAATTACCTACCATAAGTGAGAGAATTTTGTCAATTAGACAACACATGAAGTTTCAAGCTAAACTTTCTAATATGCTGCACTCACCTGAGGTCTACAGAAGAAGAACGAAATCTGATTATGTATATTGGTTCTACAAGGTAGCCAACTCCATCAAAATATTAAATATGTACCCAACTCAACTAATGATTAATCAGCCAATTACTCCATGGGATAACTGGGATCTATCAGTTGATTTTGTAAATGCGCCCAAGAAAGATAGTGTGCACACTACATTATTAAAACAGTTAACACTGAAAAGCATCACTGAAAGTACTCAGAGTATGGGTAACGATGTGTATCAGTGCTATACCGACGGCTCTGTAGAAGAAGGTGGACGATGTACCGGATGTGCATGTAATATATTTGAACAATCTTCTCTCGTACATACAGCAATGAAGCGCGTCAATGACTGGGCAAGTACAACTCAAACCGAACTTGCAGGCATATACCTTGCCACTGAATTTTTAAAAGACAAAGGCAGTGGACTTATATACTGTGACTCGCAGAGTGCACTCCTGGCACTGAATGCACATAGTAGTGACACCCAGAAAATAGTCAGTGATATTCGAATGAATGTTTTAGCTGCTAAAGAAAACAATTTGAGATTAAATTCCTATGGATACCATCACATGTTGGCATCTCAAGGCATGACACTGTTGATATGCTTGCTAAGACAGCCTGCAGAAAACCAGTGGAAGAAATTGATATGGGTGTTTCATTAGCAGTGACAAAGAGAATACTTAAACAAATATCTAATGAAAATCTCACCGACCTAACAAATTCACAAAGACCTGAAAGTTGTAGCATTAAATGTTATGAAAGATATCGTGAGGAGGCATTCACATATGGGACTAATAGAACAAGAATCCGGCAATGTGATGTTATAGTGGCCAGAATACGCCTGGGATATAGACGTATCTGGCAGCTTTCTCAAAACCCAAATGTCGAATACACAATGTGTCAACTTTGTGAAAGAGAAAACATGCACTCTTTTGAACATTATATTGTAGAATGTCCCATACTGACTGACTTTCGCCCTCCTGGGCTAAGGTATGCTGAACTCTGTAATTACTATATGAGTACTGGAACACTTGATGATATATTGGACTTGTATCCAAGATTGACCATGTAATATATCATTTATTCAATGTATATATATGATGTAACTATATAACCTGAGCTTGTAAAAGCACCTTCATCACCTTCAGTGATTAAGTGCTTAATTGCACACTAGTTTCTTTATCAGCTATCTCACCCTGTCAGAGTAAATGAGACAGATGTATGTGAATGCATGTGTGTGTATATATGTATGTATATGTATGGGTATAAAGTATATATGGAAGCTGATCAGAATTACATTTCACCTTTGTGAATGTACATTAATGGCACTATGTAAAAGACACATCAAACACTTTATGTAGGGCATACGTAAATCAGTGTATCTATGTATTTACGTATGTAGGTTAGCTTAGCATTTTAAAAGCACCGAATCACCTTCTGTGGTTGGGTGTTCAATAAACCCTTGAACTCTATGTTTAACATTTCTCTAACCCTGTCCATAGAGGACAGAAGAAAATGTATATATGCTGGTTAGCATTGTAAATGTGTGGCCACGTCTGTGGTAGAAAATAATAATAAAAAAAAAAACCTGGAACGTTGCCTTGTGTTACACACCTGGAACGTTACCCCCGTTACACACCTGGAACGTTGTCTTGTGGTACATACCTGGAACGTTGCCCTATGTTACACACCTGGAACATTGCCCCATGTTACACACCTGGAACATTGCCCCTTGGTACCCACCTGGAATATTGCCCCTTGGTACACACGTGGAACTTAGTCCCATGTTACACACGTGGAATATTGCCCACAGAAAACAGGCATTCAGTTGGAGCATCGTAGTTGTGCGGTTCCTCAGGAGAGTGAGTATCGAGACCTTCTGTAGGGGGACACTAACGGATTCTTGTTTTCTTGTTCGCCTAGAGGCTTTCATCTCTGAGGTTAGTGGTTCGACGGCTGCGGATACTGTGTTTTACTCTCATTCTCTCACAAGAGTAAGAGTTAAGTTTCAGGGAGTGCCTGAGTTATCGGATGTCATTGCAGACCGTGAAATGTGTAAAATGAACGGTACGTTTGTTGAACCCTCCTAGCACGTAGTGCAGGATGGGACCGTTTCATTGTACGTTGTGAACACTAGCACTGTGAACACTGTCTGTAGTGTTGTGAACACTGTCGACATCCATCTCCAGTCAAACACCCACGTTGTAGCTTTTGGCCATTACTCTTCACCGGTGCGAGTGGTGGATGATGTCTCTCTGTGGAGCATGCTGTGTGTGCACTCACACTAGGAGAATGTGGATTCCAGCCAGAGGTCCAAGCACAACACCTCAATCTTACTGATTTAGGTGTTGTGCTCGACTCCATGGGCTCAACTTTTGGAAATTTTGAAAAAATTGAGCAGTTGTAGCTTTACCAGGAGAAAAGTTAGGTCTTACACCTCTTATTACACATAAACCTCCCCTTAAGCAAGGAACTCGACCAATTTATGTATCAGCTTACCGTTTACCTCATTCTCAGAGAGCAGAAGCTGATAAACTTAAGGAGAAAATGCTACAGAATGATATAATAGAGTAAAGTAATTCGCCACGGAACGCTCCATTGATTCTCGTCCTAAATCGACAAGGGACATGCAGATCGGCAATAAACTACCGGAAGCCGAACAGAGTAACTATAGCTGACCATTTCCCACATCTAGTCTTAAATGATTTGTTGCAAAGCATAGTTCGAAAGAAGGTAGTCTCAACTTTAGATTTGTTGGAAGGATACTGGCCAATCCCATCTGTTGCGGAAAGTAAGCAGTTGACAGCCTTTAGAATTCATAAGTCATTTTAATTTCAAGAAAATGCCATTTGATTTTCTGAACAGCCCAATAATCTTTTCCAGGCTCATGACGAACCTCTTCCGTAGATTGATAGCAAGTGTACTCTTCTAGTGTACCTTGATGATCTCATTATAAAGTCGCAAGATATTCAGACTCCATTCTAGAACCTTGAGAATTTTCTAGCTATGCTTGCAGAAGCAAACTTAAAGATAAAACTCTCAATTTGCTCTTTTTTTTATAGAAGATTAACATCTTAGATCATACAGTTACCCCATCAGGAATCACCTTGAATGAATTCAAAATTATTGGTGCACGTAATTTTCCAACACCACTTAATGCACAAGCTGTAAGGCAGCTCACAGGTGTTGTAGGATTTTATCGATCATTTATTGCTTGTTTCTCTATCATAGCAGCCACACATTACAAGTTACAAAGAAAAGATGAACTCTTTGTTTGGGAAAAAGTCATTCAGTAAACTCAAAGCAGCACTGATCTCTTCACCTGTCCATAGGTACCCAGATTTTATAAACCTTTTACGTTGGTCACAGATGCTAGTGATGTAGGCTTGGGAGCTGCATTACATCAAACCGAAGGTCACAGATATCACGTAATAGCTTATGCTAGCCGTACATTATCTAAAGAAGATAAAAAATATAGTGAAAGAGAACGCGAAGCTCTAGCATTTGTATGGGCTCTTAAAAGTTTCAGGGATACAATCTTTAATTATCCTGTCTATTTTCTTATAGATCATCAACTATTAATTTATATGTTCATGAATAAGAATCCCTTTGAAAAGTTTGTTAGATATTTGCTCACAATTCAAGAGTTCACTCCCACATTTGGTTATATCCCAGGAAAACAGAATGTTGCAGTAAATTCTTTTTCTCGAAATGTAGCTGCATTTCATACAGATTATCTATCATTAGATGCTACAGTAGTCAAGACAGAAGAGAGACAAGACCCCATATGAACACCAGTCATTACGTTTTCGACTAGGCAAGATACTCGTCCGATTCACAAACCTCCAGTACCATTGAAAGCGTTAGTGATGATAGACAAATTACTGTGTATAGTATTGAAGATAAGTTTCCCCCTCCCCTAGGAAGTACTACTCACCTAGTTGTACTCACCTAGTTGTGTTTGCGGAGGTTGAGCTCTGGCTCTTTGGTCCCGCCTCTCAACTGTTAATCAACTGGTGTACAGATTCCTGAGCCTATTGGGCTCTATCATATTTACATTTAAAACTGTGTATGGAGTCTGCCTCCACCACAACACTACTTAATGCATTCCATTTGTTAACTACCCTGACACTGAAAAAATTCTTTCTAACGTCTCTGTGGCTCATCTGGGTACTAAGTTTCCACCTTTGTCCCCTTGTTCGTGTTCCACCCGCGCTAAAGAGTTTGTCTTTGTCCACCCTGTCAATTCCCATGAGAATTTTGTAGGTGGTTACCATGTATTATAGTGTGGTAGGTTGGTGGTGTTGTCGTCGTTGATCCTCCTTTACGGACAACCCAACCCACAACTCGGTAGAGTGCTTATACTTTACCAGTAGATCACCCTGGGCGTTTCTGGCTCTTGGAGAGGGGTTCAACGTCACACGTTTAGGGGATGCGGCTCCAACACTTAGCCTCGTTGTCACGTGCACACACCCACTCGAGCCGCTGTGACTCCCCACTCTCTCCTTAGGTGATATGATCTCCTCAATCCCCTTTTGACTTATTAGTATTACCTTCTACCCTGTCCACAGCAGTGGTTCTTGGTTCTTTCTCTCTCTCTCTCTTCTTCTGTACTATTTCATGGGAAGCCTCACTAGGACAAGGGCAAACACCAGCAAATTGGAATACATTTACTGGACGAAGCACATACACACATACAATAATAATGAATCCTATACTCTATACTATCACAATCAGGTTGCACTCCAACACCATCAGAACTCTATCATCAGCTTATCAAGTGGTATCCTATCTCCTGGTTCACCACCTGATACTATCAACCTCCTCAAGTTGATCAAGTCTACATACACTGTTGCACTATCAACAAGAGAAATATATATATATATATATATATATATATATATATATATATATATATATATATATATATATATATATATATATATATGTATATATATTTATATATATATATATATATATATATATATATATATATATATATATATATATATATATATATATAAATGTGTACAAAGAAAATCAACATTTGAATGCAATAACATATATCAGTATAAATGTTCATTGATACACAACAATGATCAATCGATTACTCTATCAGTCCTGGAACGCATACGTCTGTAGGTAATCCAGCCTACGACTGTAACTCTAAACTTCAGTATAAAAAACTCCTTGACATAAGAATGCCAACAATCACTCACCTCTCACTGCGTCTTGCACGCTAATGACAACCAAACACTATCAACTCCCTACAAGTAATCCACCAGAACTTCCCTTCCACCTCTGGAAGTTCACTACCCTGATATCTTTAGGTTCTTCCGGGCTTCACTACCAGGATCCTCTGCAGCTCCTCCAGGCTGCTATCATGAAGTTTCCTTGAGCAACTACGGTGCTTCACCCTTCTGCTAGGGTCCTCCACAGCTCTCTTGGCTGCTGCACCATGAAGTTTCCTCGAGCAAATATGGTGCTTCACCACCTCTACAGAAGCACGTGACACTCCTCTTCACTGCTTCTCCTCACAGCTCGAGGTCCTCTCCTCCACTACCTTGGAGTCTCATCAATTACTTCATCTGTGCTGGCTTCGAAGTTCTCAGCAACTTCTTCCCCAAAGACAAACCTGCAACCCATCGACACTCCAATAAAATGTTCCCCTTTAACACATAAACAAAAATAACCACACAATATGCTTGTCTCAAACCTCTATCTGTCCTCTACATACAGTGAGAGTGGACTCCCCCGTTTTTGGGCGGGTCCATACTCCACCTCGCCCGGCGGCGGTCCTCACTCAATCCGCCTCACTCACTCAGGGAGGGGCCTTCGCCGTCGGGAGCTCTCAGTCACCTGCCAGCGCTCAGAGGGGATGGACGTCGCTCCGTGTTCCTCCCTCTCCACTCTCTTATTTTAGGCTTTCTGCCTTATCAAAACATGTCTAACTTATAAATAAACATCGCTACTGTCGCTGGGCACACGACCAACTACAAGCAATCACTATGAACTGGCGTATATCGTGCTTACCACAGATTGTCTCGTCGAGGCGCTCCTCCCTCTGACGGAGCTTGGTCAGGGCGCTGCCACGGCCCACGATAATGTCTCTGGGCTTTTTTAATAAACACTCCTCATCGCCCACGACTTGAGACCACACGTCCCCAGCTCGATTCCACAGCTGGTACGTTTGCACACTTCTCTTCTCTTCGAGATATATCACTAGGGGTTCCTTTCTGACGGGAGCTCAACGGAATGCGGCTTTCCCCCTGCGATGTCTGGCCTCAAGTGAGGTCAAAGCCCTCCAGAAGCGAGCCTCGTGTCTCCAGCAAAATGTCCACATCTCCTAGCCAGTCATTTATCTGTTCCCTTCTTCACTGCCCATAATCTTAAATTGTTATATATATCCAAGCAACTATTTTACATATGGGTTATCACCTCAATATTTGCTAGACCTTCTAATCAGGTCAGGCTTGATGAATAACTCTCAAGGGGGAGACTCGTTTCTCCTGTAGGCTGAGATCATAACACATGTCTCCCCTTACTCTTCTGTTTTCCAGGGTTGTGAGGTTTAGCTCTCTTAGCCTTTCCTCGTAACTCATTCCTCTCAGTTCCGGGATCAGTCTGGTGGCATACCTCTGAGTCTTCTCTAACTTCGTCTTGTGTTTAGTTTAACTAGGTATGAACTCCAGGCTGGAGCTGCATACTCCAGGATTGGTCTTACATAAGTGGTATACAGGGTCCTGAACGATTCCTTACACAAGTTTCTAAAGGCAGTTCTTATATTGGCCAAGTGCTGTCACTTAGTTGTTCCAGCAGTATTAGTACCAACTGTGTTAAAGATTATCCATGATGCTCCGTCAAGTGCACATCCAGGAGAGGATCGCACACTCCAGCAAGGTCGGTTGAAGTATTTCTGGCCCAAAATGGTTGAAGAGATTGCGCATTATGATGATAGGTGTTTAATCTGTTTACAGCATAAGACACACATCATGTCACCATACCCAGTTCATGTGTACCCAGCGACTAAAGCTGGGTACACATGAACTTTTAGTGATAGGCCCTGACTGTACTGAATTATGTGTGGGATATTGGTTATTTAAAATGTTAAAGTAACAAGAGATATGTTCGGTTTTTGAAGTGGTGAAATATCTCGTAGTCAGAAATACAAGAGGACTTGAACCTCATCTTACCTACCTACCCAGGCTTTGCGCCCTGGAAAGGACACTCCAGCTTCGCCTCATTGCGTCGAACCAACACGGGAAGCGACAGTCTACTGGTTTTAAGTCTTCTGTTTTATTGGCGAAGAGTGTGACGCCAGGGGTTGCTTCCGATAGTGTGAGGGGTCATCGCGCCCCACTGGGCAACTACCGCCCGCCTCAAGCTGGGCAAACCCCAGCCAATAAGGTGTTGCCTCGCCACGGTCCGTTAACCTCACTGGGTGCGTGGGGTTTAGGGTGAAAACCGACAAGCGGCCCGACAACTTTGCACCAAGCAATACCAAACCTAAAAAGAGAATATCAACTGCCCTAAAGCTTGGAACATGGAACGTCAGGACACTGACACCAGGTTTCTCTGACGACCTGCAAGAAATCAACGACGCCCAAAAAACAGCCGTCATCGATAGGGAGCTGAGCAAACTGCAGATGGATATTGTTGCTCTCCAAGAGACCAGGCTTCCAGGATCAGGATCTGTGAGAGAGTGGGCCTTCTCTTTCTTCCGGCAAGGAAAACCTCCAGACGAGACCAAGGAACATGGTGTGGGATTTGCCATCAGAATGCACAGTTGGGACACATTATGCCACCGACGGGGGAAACCGAACGAATTCTGTCTCTGCAACTGCACTCCCAAACAGGACCAGTCAATGTAATTAGTGCATATGCACCAACCCTGACTTCTCCAGCAGAGGCAAAGGAAAAATTCTACGATGACCTCAACAAAGTCATAGCGAGAAACCCTGTAAAGAAGCCACTGTTCATCCTCGGCGACTTCAACACCAGAGTGGGTGCCGATCACAACATTTGGCCCACTTGTCTGGGTCAATTTGGCATAGGGAGGATGAGTGAGAACAGGTAACATCTGCTAGAACTCTGCTGCCTTCATGGTCTCTGTGTCACAAACACGTTCTTCAACACAAAGCCTCAACACCGAGTCTCTTGGAAACACCCCAGATCCAAGCACTGGCACCAGTTTGACCTGATTCTTATCAGGCGTGCAAGTCTACCCAGCGTCAAGATTACGAGTAGCTACCAGAGTGCTGTCTGTGACACCGACCACTCCCTGGTATGTAGCAGGGTCAAGATGCAAACAAAGATGATTCATCACTCGAAAAAAGAGGGCAGACCTCGCTTCGACACCACCAAGACCCGCAACCTGGTTATTAGTTGACATATGGTCAACTATGACATATGGTGGAAGATTTTGCACGTGTGCTCGAGGACGTTCTCTCTGGCCTAGCCGGGGTCACCGCCTGTAAAAGATGGGAGCACTTTAGAGATGATGTGTTCAACGCTGCCATTTCCACCTTTGGCAAGAAGACCAGCAGGTCGGCAGACTGGTTCGAGACTCACTCGGAAGAGATGACACCTGTCATCGAAGAGAAGAGAAATGCCTTGGCAGCCTACAAAGCCTGCCCAAATCAGCACAACTTACAGATCCTTCGGGCCGTCCGCTGCAAAGTGCAGTAGAGCGCCAAGCGATGTGCCAACAACTATTGGCTCCAGCTCTGCTCCCAGATACAGACTGCAGCGGATACAGGCAATGTAAGGGGAATGTATGATGGCATCAAGCAGGCCCTCGACCCAATCCAGAAGAAGACCGCTCCTCTGAAATCTGCCACTGGCGAGGTGATTCAGGACCAGACACTGCAGCTGAAGCGCTGGGTCAAGCACTACTCTGAGCTATACGCCAGGGAGAATGTGGTCACCGAAGACGCCCTGAGATCTATTGAGTGCCTGCCTGTGTTAATAGAGCTCGACAGCGAACCGACCCTCGAAGAACTCAGCGAGGCCCTAACCTCCCTTGCTTCTGGCAAAGCTCTTGGAAGAGACGGTATTCCTTCTGAGTCCTTGAAGTGCTGCAGAGGTAGCCTGCTCATGGAGCTGCATGAAATTCTCTGCCTCTGTTGGGAAGAAGGAGAGGTGTCACAGGACGTGAGGGACGCCAACATCGTCACGCTGTATAAGAATAAAGGTGACAGGGGCAATTGCAATAATTACCGTGGAATCTCCCTTCTCAGTATTGTCGGAAAGCTGTTTACTCGAGTCACATTGAAGAGGTTCCAAGTACTTCCAGAGAGAGTCTATCCAGAATCACAATGCGGATTCAGAGCTAACAGGTCCCTATCGACATGGTATTTTCCCTCAGACAACTGTTGGAGAAATGCAGGGGACAGAAGCAGCCACTCTTTGTAACCTTCATAGACCTGACGAAGGCCTTCGACCTCGTCAGCAGGGATGGCCGGTTCAAGATCTCCCCAAGATCGGATGCCCACCCAGGCTCCTCAGCATCATGAGATCTTTCCCTGAGATCATAAAGGGCACCGTGGTCTTTGATGGCCTAACATCAGGCGCCTTTGACATCCGAAGTGGAGTAAGGCAGGGCTGCGTCCTGGCTCCGACCCTATTCGGGATTTGCTTCGCAGTTATGCTGCAGCACGCCTTCGGATCTGCCACAGAAGGCATCTACCTCCGAACCAGGTCGGATGGAAAGCTCTTTAACCTCGCTAGGCTGAGAGCCAAGTCGAAGGTTCGGCTGAGGTGTCTGCACGACTTCCTTTTAGCTGACAACGCAGCAGTCACTGATCACTCAGCTGAAGACCCCCAACGGCTCATGACCCGCTTCAGCGAGGCCTCTCAGGCTTTCGGACTCACCATCAGCCTGAAGAAAACGCAAGTCATGGAACAAGTAGTGAACTCCCCACCTGTCATCGGCATCTCCGATTCCAAACTGGAAGTCCTTCACAACTTCGGGTACCTGGGCTCCCCAATCTCTGACTCCCTCTCTCTTGATACGGAGCTAAACAAACGCATCGGTAAGGCATCTACTATCATGTCCAGACTGACAAAGAGAGTGTGGGCCAACAACAGGCTGACTGAGTATATAAAGATTGAGGTTTACAGAACCTGTGTCCTGAGCACTCTCCTTTATGGCAGTGAGTCTTGGACACTCCACGCCCATCAGGAAAGACAGCTGAATGGCTACCACATGCGCTGCCTTCGACACATCTTGGACGTCACCTGGCAGGACAAGGTGACAAACAACAACGTCCTGGGGAGAGTAACATTCACCAGCATGTAGTTAACACTGTGGAGAAATGCTCGACAGACCACTGGAACGTTATCTAACACAGTGCACAGTTACAAACCCATTAAGATTTCAACTTAGATTCTACAGAGCAGAAGTTGTTAAACACATATGGCAAAATCTTACTGAAGCGACCATACGAGTCATAAATACTCATACTCCGCCCAAGTAAAGCAGAAACAAGCAACACTTAGTGGGCCAGCCAGAGGCTTAGGGCCCGCGCAGGAATATCCCTGCAAAAAAAAAAACAGCATGTACACAATGCTGAAACATAGACGAATGCACTGGCTCGGTCACGTTGTGCGAATGGACGATGGCAGGAGATCGCGAAGGATCTCCTGTATGGAGAGCTGATGCAGGGAAAGCGTCCAACAAGCAAGCCCCAGCTACGGTACAAAGACGTGTGCAAAAGGGACCTGAAAGCCATGGACGTCGATCTTGCTACGTGGGAAACACAGGCCACAGACCGTTCAGCCTGGAGGCAGTCTGTTCGAAGAGGTCTCTCCAAGTTCGAGGAGTCACTTGCCAAGAAATCGGAGGCAAAGAGACAGAGAGGGAAAGCCGGTAGCCAGGAAGACACACCGGAATCGGACTTCGTTTGTGCTCAGTGTGGGATGGACTGCCATTCTCGGATTGGCCTCATCAGTCACACCAGACGCTGCACCAGGATTGACAACCAGCGCGCAACTTAATAGTCTCCCGAGACTGAAGGATGCCTACTACTGTCACTTCAGTAAAGTAGACCTTACCTTTCGTTTGATGTACGTAACTTTCGTCTCCTGTCTATGTGGGTTCTGAGAGATAACGTAAGATCGAGGAGGTAAAGTAATTGTTATATTTGGGGGTTAGGGTTAATAAATTATATATCAATGTAATTTTTAACTGGAGTTTACATCACCTGTACTGTATAGAGGGTTAGGCGATCAACGGTACACGACAGACAATATTTGGTCACTTACTGGGAATTGTGTCCCTGGGGGCCCGGCCTCACGTAACCCCAGTAGTTGTATGCCCTTACCTTAAACATTAACCCTACAGAGCAAGCACTAATGTTTGAAAATTTTGGGACCATATAAACTAATAGAGCTTATCAAATGTAACAAATACAAACGTTAGAATTTGTTAACATGAGAGTATGTAAATGAACAATTAGACCTCGTAAAGTTAGCTAAAATGACTGTTGAGGAGACTGATGCAGAAGATGTCAATGAAGCTTCCCAGACAGATTTGTCTATTGCGACACCACCTACTTTGGTTGACAGACCACCTGATGTAGAGCTACCCCGTACTAGCACCTATAATCTTAGGTCTATGCCAGAAAGATCCCCTTCCGTGCCCCGTGTCTCAACTGTGCACGCACCACAAGTCAACTGTCTGCATGTTAATGAGATAAACTATCCAGTTGAGAGCTTGACACAATGCAATTTCATTTGTTTATGACGTTCAGTCAGAGCCAGAGTTGTATAGTGTTCTTGACGAACTAGGTGTTGACCTTCGCAGAATCAATAGCTAAGTACAAACCTAAGTGCACTTTGCAATTATTGTTCTGTTTTATTTGTTTGATCAAGACAGAAAACTATTAATCTCCTGGACGAATAAGTTGTCATTTTTGTTGCCTTACTTTCCAGTACCGCTACCTCATGTGTCCTGATATTGTTGTACAATGCCTGTACTTATTTCAACTTTTGTATTGTCTCTTAATCATATGCCAATGTGAACTCTACTGTGCCATTTGTATTTTTGCAGTGCATGACATCAAGATTTCCCTTAATGTTCTAGCTGCCACTAAGGCCAGGGGACACCTAACATGGAATAGTTCCTGTCACCTCTCAGAGTTGGCTACCCTTTAACTGCCATCGCCAATATGTTAGCCTTCTCGATCTAGTTTTTGTAAAGTTTTAAAGTTTCTGTTATCTAGTTTTAAAGTTTCTCTTATCTAGTTTTAAAGTTTCTCTTATCTAGTTTTAAATTCATTGTGGTTGTTAGGCTCTTGTTTCAATTAGTTCAGATAATTGTCTTGAATAAGTTCCAAGCACATGTCCTTGACAGTAGATTTTAATAACTTTTAAAATAATCCTTTTTAGTACATATTGTTTATACCTGATGATTAGACATGCATATGCTCTTAATGCTCTCGTTCCAATCAATGGATTGCTACCATTACCTTCAGTCACATGATTTTATACTGACTAGGATTATGTTCTTAATTTTGTGTGAACAAGCCAAACAGTGTCAATATAAGTCCAAAACTGTTCTGTCATTTAATTTGTAACCTGATATTTAACATTTAAGCATTTTAAGCCACCAAGGCCCTTCAGAATCTTTGAATTAGCTAAAAAAAAATTGTCGACAAAGGATGACGACTTGGTAGCGTGTCTGTGCTATGTCAGCCTTCAAATTGCAGACCGTTTGAGTGCTACTCATTCACAAAAATGATCACAAACACTCACCTGGATCGTTGCCTCGTGTTACACACCTGGAACGTTGCCCAGTGTTACACACCTGGATCGTTGTTCCGTGTTACACACCTGAAACGTTGCCCGGTGTTACACATCTGGAACGATGCCCAGTGTTACACACCTGGCACGTTGCTCCGTGTTACACAGGTGGAACGATGATTCGTGTAACACATATGGAACGTTGCCCTGTGTTACACAGGTAGAACGATGCCTCGTATTACACACCTGGAACGAAGTCCCGTGCTACACACCTGGAATGATGCCTCGTGTCACACAGGTGGAACGATGCCTCGTGTTACACACCTGGAACGACGCCTCGTGTTACACACCCGGAACGTTGCCCCGTGTTACACAGGTTGAACGTTGCCTTGAGTTACACAGGTGGAACGAAGCCCCGTGTTACGCACCTGGAACGATGCCCCGTGTTACACACGTGGAACGATGCCTCGTGTTACGCACCTGGAACGATGCCCCGTGTTACACACGTGGAACGATGCCTCGTGTTACACACGTGGAACGATATCTCGTGTTACACACCTGTAACGATGCCCCGTGTTACAGAGGGAACGATGCCCCGTGTTACACACCTGGAACGATGCCCCGTGTTACGCACCTGGAACGATGCCCCGTGTTACACACGTGGAACGATGCCTCGTGTTACACACGTGGAACGATATCTCGTGTTACACACCTGTAACGATGCCCCGTGTTACACACTTGGAACGATGCCCCGTGTTACGCTCTTGGAACGATGCCCCGTGTCACGCACGTGGAACGATGCCTCGTGTTACACACCTGGAACGACGCCTCGTGTTACACACCTGGAACGTTGCCCCGTGTTACACAGGTTGAACGTTGCCTTGAGTTACACACGTGGAACGATGCCTCGTGTTACACACCTGGAAGAAATACCTCGTGTTACACACGCGAAACGATGCCTCGTGTTACACACCTAGAACGATGCCCCGTGTTACACACCTGGAACCATGCCCCGTGTTACACACCTGGAACGTTGCCCCGTGTTACACACCTGGAACGATGCCTCGTGTTACACACCTGGAACGATATCTCGTGTAACACACGTGGAACGATATTTCGTGTTACACACGTGGAACGATGCCCTGTGTTACACACCTGTAATGATGCCCCGTGTTACACACCTGTAACAATGTCCCGTGTTACACACTTGGAACGATGCCCCGTGTTACGCACCTGGAACGATGCCTCGTGTTACACACGTGGAACGATGCCTCGTGTTACACACCTGGAAGAAATACCTCGTATTACACACGTGAAACGATGCCTCGTGTTACGCACCTAGAACGATGCTCTGTGTTACACACCTGGAACCATGCCCCGTGTTACACACCTGGAACGTGGTCCCGTGTTACACAGGTGGAACGTTGCCCCGTGTTACACACGTGGAACGATGCCTCGTGTTACACACGTGGAACGATGCCTCGTGTTACACACCTGGAACGATGCCTCGTGTTACACACCTGGAACGATGCCTCGTGTTACACACGTGGAACGATGCCTCGTGTTACACACCTGGAACGATATCTCGTGTTACACACGTGGAACGATATCTCGTGTTACACACGTGGAACGATGCCTTGTGTTACACACCTCGAACAATGCCGTGTTACACACCTGTAATGATGCCCCGTGTTACACACCTGTAACAATGCCCCGTGTTACACACCTGTAACGATGCCCTGTGTTACACTCCTGGAACGTGGTCCCGTGTTACACAGGTGGAACGCTGTCCCGTGTTACACACGTTGAACGATGCCTTGTGTTACACACCTGGAACGATGCCCCGTGTTACACACCTGGAACGATGTCTCGTGTTACACAAGTGGAACGATGCCTTGTGTTACACACCTGGAAGGATGCCTTGTGTGACACATCTGGAACGATGTCTCGTGTTACACACCTGGAACGATGCCTCGTGTTACACACGTGGAACGATGATTCGTATTACACACCTGAAACGTTGCCGCGTGTTACGCAGATGGAACGTTGCCTCGAGTTACACAGGTGGAACGATGCCCCGTGTTACACAGGGGGAACGATGCCCCGTGTCACACAGCTGGAACGATGCCTTGTGTTACACACCTGGAACGATGCCTCGTGTTACACACGTGAAACGATGATTCATGTAACACATATGGAACGTTTCTCTGTGTTACACAAGTGGAACGTTGCCTCGAGTTACACACGTGGAACGATTCCCCGTGTTACACACCTGGAACGTTGTCCCGTGTTACACACGTGGAACGATGCCTCGTGTTACACACGTGGAACGATGCCTCGTTTTACACACGTGGAACGATGCCTCGTGTTACACACGCGGAACGATGCCACGTGCTACACACCTGGAACGATGCCCTGTCTTACACACATTGAACGTTGCCCTGTGTTACACAGGTGGAACGTTGCCTCGTGTTACACAGGTAGAACGATGCCTCGGGTTACACACCTGGAACGATGCCTCGTGTTATACACCTGGAACGATGCCCTGTGTTACACACTTTGAACGTTGCCCTTTGTTACACAGGTGGGACGTTGCCTCGTGTTATACAGGTGGAACGATCCTCGTGCTACACACCTGGAACGATTCCCTGTGTTATACACCTTGAACGTTGCCCTGTGTTACACACCTGGAACGATGCCATGTGTTACACACCTTGAACGTTGCCCCGTGTTACACACCTGGAACGATGAATCGTATTACACAGGTGGAAATAACATAATCCGGTTTTCTAACACCTGCATATTATTCCTTATTTTGATAATTACTTGCATGTTAATCAATTTTGTTAGTAAAGTACCTATGTGGTAATATTTAATGTTGTTATAGTGAGGATATTTGTTTTTAAGAGAATTTGTTTAGTTGGGTTCAATCTACTCCCATATTCGCGGAGTCCGGGTTCGTTTTCTGGGTGAGACAGATGTGGTTGGGCATACTTCAACTAATTCCTCCATTCACCTAGCAGTAAATATCTACACAAATGTGCACATATTTACTGCTATATATATTTATTATTTATTATTTATAATATATATATATATATATATATATATATATATATATATATATATATATATATATATATATATATATATATATATATATATATATATATATATATATATATATATATATATATATATATATATATATATATATATATATATATATATTATTAAATATGACCGAAAAAGTAAGATTAATAATTCTAACACGAATTTTCTCAATCTTTCGTACATTATGCTTCACTGTTGGAGGTAAATCAAAAATCACTTCTCCAAAATTCATTTTTATTTCTAGTCTGACGCGACACGGGCGCGTTTCGTAAAACTTATTACATTTTCAAAGACTTCACAAATACACAACTGATTAGAACTTGCGTTTCCCTGATTTTATATCTACATTTGAGTGAGGTGGGAAGGGTGATGTGGCATTACATTTGAGTGAGGTGGGAAGGATGATGTGGCATTAACACAAGACAGAACACTAGAGGATATTAATAGGGTATTAAAAGTATCAACACAAGACAGAACAGAAACAATGGGTATTGAATAGAAGTGTTTGTAGAAAGCCTATTGGTCCATATTTCTTGATGCTTCTATATTGGAGCGGAGTCTTGAGGTGGGTAGAATATAGTTGTGCAATAATTGGCTGTTGATTGCTGGTGTTGACTTCTTGATGTGTAGTGCCTCGCAAACGTCAAGCCGCCTGCTATCGCTGTATCTATCGATGATTTCTGTGTTGTTTACTAGGATTTCTCTGGCGATGGTTTGGTTATGGGAAGAGATTATATGTTCCTTAATGGAGCCCTGTTGTTTATGCATCGTTAAACGCCTAGAAAGAGATGTTGTTGTCTTGCCTATATACTGGGTTTTTTGGAGCTTACAGTCCCCAAGTGGGCATTTGAAGGCATAGACGACGTTAGTCTCTTTTAAAGCGTTCTGTTTCGTGTCTGGAGAGTTTCTCATGAGTAGGCTGGCCGTTTTTCTGGTTTTATAGTAAATCGTCAGTTGTATCCTCTGATTTTTGTCTGTAGGGATAACGTTTCTATTAACAATATCTTTCAGGACCCTTTCCTCTGTTTTATGAGCTGTGGAAAAGAAGTTCCTGTAAAATAGTCTAATAGGGGGTATAGGTGTTGTGTTAGTTGTCTCTTCGGAGGTTGCATGGCTTTTCACTTTCCTTCTTATGATGTCTTCGATGAAACCATTGGAGAAGCCGTTATTGACTAGAACCTGCCTTACCCTACAGAGTTCTTCGTCGACTTGCTTCCATTCTGAGCTGTGGCTGAGAGCACGGTCGACGTATGCGTTAACAACACTCCTCTTGTACCTGTCAGGGCAGTCGCTGTTGCCAACAGCGACTGCCCTGACAGGTACAAGAGGAGTGTTGTTAACGCATACGTCGACCGTGCTCTCAGCCACAGCTCAGAATGGAAGCAAGTCGACGAAGAACTCTGTAGGGTAAGGCAGGTTCTAGTCAATAACGGCTTCTCCAATGGTTTCATCGAAGACATCATAAGAAGGAAAGTGAAAAGCCATGCAACCTCCGAAGAGACAACTAACACAACACCTATACCCCCTATTAGACTATTTTACAGGAACTTCTTTTCCACAGCTCATAAAACAGAGGAAAGGGTCCTGAAAGATATTGTTAATAGAAACGTTATCCCTACAGACAAAAATCAGAGGATACAACTGACGATTTACTATAAAACCAGAAAAACGGCCAGCCTACTCATGAGAAACTCTCCAGACACGAAACAGAACGCTTTAAAAGAGACTAACGTCGTCTATGCCTTCAAATGCCCACTTGGGGACTGTAAGCTCCAAAAAACCCAGTATATAGGCAAGACAACAACATCTCTTTCTAGGCGTTTAACGATGCATAAACAACAGGGCTCCATTAAGGAACATATAATCTCTTCCCATAACCAAACCATCGCCAGAGAAATCCTAGTAAACAACACAGAAATCATCGATAGATACAGCGATAGCAGGCGGCTTGACGTTTGCGAGGCACTACACATCAAGAAGTCAACACCAGCAATCAACAGCCAATTATTGCACAACTATATTCTACCCACCTCAAGACTCCGCTCCAATATAGAAGCATCAAGAAATATGGACCAATAGGCTTTCTACAAACACTTCTATTCAATACCCATTGTTTCTGTTCTGTCTTGTGTTGATACTTTTAATACCCTATTAATATCCTCTAGTGTTCTGTCTTGTGTTAATGCCACATCATCCTTCCCACCTCACTCAAATGTAATGCCACATCACCCTTCCCACCTCACTCAAATGTAGATATAAAATCAGGGAAACGCAAGTTCTAATCAGTTGTGTATTTGTGAAGTCTTTGAAAATGTAATAAGTTTTACGAAACGCGCCCGTGTCGCGTCAGACTAGAAATAAAAATGAATTTTGGAGAAGTGATTTTTTATTTACCTCCAACAGTGAAGCATAATGTACGAAAGATTGAGAAAATTCGTGTTAGAATTATTAATCTTACTTTTTCGGTCATATTTAATAATATATGTCTACAGGAAAGACTGCTACCAAAATATATATATATATATATATATATATATATGTCGTACCTAGTAGCCAGAACTCACTTCTCAGCCTACTATTCAAGGCCCGATTTGCCTAATAAGCCAAGTTTTCCTGAATTAATATATTTACTATATTTTTTTTCTTATGAAATGATAAAGCTACCCTTTTCACTATGTATGAGGTCAATTTTTTTTTATTGGAGTTAAAATTAACGTAGATATATGACCGAACCTAACCAACCCTACCTAACCTAACCTAACCTATATATATAGGTAAGGTTAGGTTAGGTAGCCAAAAAAAGCTAGGTTAGGTTAGGTTAGGTAGGTTAGGTAGACGAAAAAACATTAATTCATGAAAACTTGGCTTATTAGGCAAATCGGGCCTTGCATAGTAGGCTGAGAAGTGAGTTCTGGCTACTAGGTACGACATATATATATATATATATATATATATGTATATATATATACATATATATATATATATATATATATATATATATATATATATATATATATATATATATATATATATATATATATATATATATATATATATATATATATATATATATGTCGTACCTAGTAGCCAGAACGCACTTCTCAGCCTACTATGCAAGGCCCAATTTGCCTAATAAGCCAAGTTTTCCTGAATTAATCGTTTTTCGACTACCTAACCTACCTAACCTAACCTAACCTAACTTTTTCGGCTACCTAACGTATCCTAACCGATAAAGATAGGTTAGGTTAGGTTAGGTAGGGTTGGTTAGGTTCGGTCATATATCTACGTTAATTTTAACTCCAATAAAAAAAAAATTGACCACATACATAATGAAATGGGAAGCTTTATCATTTCATAAGACAAAAATTAGAGAAAATATATTAATTCAGGAAAACTTGGCTTATTAGGCAAATCAGGCCTTGCATAATAGGCTGTAAAGTGCGTTCTGGCTACTAGGTACGACATATATATATATATATATATATATATATACATATATATATATATATATATATATATATATATATATATATATATATATATATATATATATATATATATATATATATATTATTAAATAAGACCGAAAAAGTAAGATTAATAATTCTAACACGAATTTTCTCAATCTTTCGTACATTTCTTTTCACTGTTGGAGGTAAATCAAAAATCAATTCTCCAAAATTCATTTTTATTTCTAGTCTGACGCGACACGAGCGCGTTTCGTAAAACTTATTACATTTTCAAAGACATTAGTTTACAAATACACAACTGAATAGAACTTACGCATCTCCGATTTTATATCTACATTTTAGTGAGGTGGCATTAATAGGGTATCAACACAAGACAGAACAAGAGGTGGCATTAATAGGGTATTAATTTCATCAACACAAGACAGAACACGAAACAATGGGTATTGAATAGAAGTGTATGTAGAAAGCCTATTGGTCCATATATCTTGATGCTTCTATATTGGAGCGGAGTCTTGAGGTGGGTAGAATATAGTTGTGCATTAATTGGCTGTTGATTGCTGGTGTTGACTTCTTGATGTGTAGTGCCTCGCAAACGTCAAGCCGCCTGGTATCGCTGTATCTATCTATGATTTCTGTGTTGTTTACTAGGATTTCTCTGGCGATGGTTTGGTTGTGGGAAGAGATTATATGTTCCTTAATGGAGCCCTGTTGCTTATGCATCGTTAAACGCCTAGAAAGAGATGTTGTTGTCTTGCCTATATACTGGGTTTTTTGGAGCTTACAGTCCCCAAGAGGGCATTTGAAGGCATAGACGACGTTAGTCTCTATTAAAGCGTTCTGTTTTGTGTCTGGAGAGTTTCTCATGAGTAGGCTGGCCGTTTTTCTGGTTTTATAGTAAATCGTCAGTTGTATCCTCTGGTTTTTGTCTGTAGGGATAACGTTTCTATTAACAATATCTTTCAGGACCCTTTCCTCTGTTTTATGAGCTGTGAAAAGAAATGTACGAAAGATTGAGAAAATTCGTGTTAGAATTATTAATCTTACTTTTTCGGTCATATTTAATAATATATATATATATATATATATATATATATATATATATATATATATATATATATATATATATATATATATATATATATATATATATAATATATATATATATATATATATATATATATATATATATATATATATATATATATATATATATATATATATATATATATATATATATATATATATATTGTGACGATAATCTCTTTCAAAAAAGATTGAGCCTGCTCTTCTCTACATCAAGTTACGTATATTATACAAGAATAAGATGCTACCTTCAAGATACGTCTACCAGTAGCACAAAACGTTTTGTCCAGGAGGCAAATGTACCCAAGACTCACCCCCTCCTCCACACTCCCTCCACGCCGGCTCGTCATCAACCAGCCAACTACCCTTCCCAGCCTGCCTGCTCCTGATTGGTGACTCGCCGACTACACACCTGCACTTCTGCACCTCAGCGCCATCTACCTGAGTCGATGTCTGGGTTTGAACCAGCCATTGAAGTCAGAATATCCTTGTGCTCTCAAGCAATGAACAACTAACTGATATACGCTGTGTATCAGGTGGATGTTTCTCAGCTAGCTCCATATTCTCAGCACCTGATTATTTTTCACTGTGTATTTATATTATTGTAGAATAACTTCATCCCTATTTTTCATTTATGTTATATTGTTTTTGACTTGTTTGTTTGCACTGTACATAGCCAAGGGATTGTCTTTGTTTATAATTTGTTTTCTATATTATATTAAAGTTTCATTGTTCATACTATGTGTTTTGCGTCTCTTCCCTTACTTTACCACAGATAAACAGGCAAGCAGTCTATCTTTTTTTTGTAAGTGTGACTTGGCATTGACACCTGCCATTGGAGGACTGCCGAACATCTACACTCCAACACGTTCCCGTCACAATATATATGTATATATATATATATATATATATATATATATATATATATATATATATATATATATATATATATATATACATATATATATATATATATATATATATATATATATATATATATATATATATATATATATATATATATATATATATATATATATATATATATATGTCGTACCTAGTAGCCAGAACGCACTTCTCGGCCTACTATGCAAGGCCCGATTTGCCTAATAAGCCAAGTTTTCCTGAATTAATATATTTTCTCTAATTTTTTTCTTATGAAATGATAAAGCTACCCATTTCATTATGCATGAGGTAAAATTTTTTTATTGGAGTTAAAATTAACGTAGATATATGACCGAACCTAACCAACCCTACCTAACCTAACCTAACCTATCTTTATAGGTTAGGTTAGGTTAGGTAGCCGAAAACGTTAGGTTAGGTTAGGTTAGGTAGGTTAGGTAGTCGAAAAACAATTAATTCATGAAAACTTGGCTTATTAGGCAAATCGGGCCTTGCATAGTAGGCATAAAAGTGAGTTCTGGCTACTAGGTACGACATATATATATATATATATATATATATATATATATATATATATATATATATATATGTCGTACCTAGTAGCCAGAACTCACTTTTCAGCCTACTATTCAAGGCCCGATTTGCCTAATAAGCCAAGTTTTCCTGAATTAATATATTTACTATAATTTTTTTCTTATGAAATGATAAAGCAACCCTTTTCTCTATGTATGAGGTCAATTTTTTTTGTTGGAGTTAAAATTAACGTAGATATATGACCGAACCTAACCATGCCTACCTAACCTAACCTAACCTATATTTATAGGTAAGGTTAGGTTAGGTAGCCAAAAGAAGCTAGGTTAGGTTAGGTTAGGTAGGTTAGGTAGACGAAAAAACATAAATTCATGAAAACTTGGCTTATTAGGCAAATCGGGCCTTGAATAGTAGGCTGAAAAGTGCGTTCTGGCTATTAGGTACGACATATGTCTATATATATATATATATATATATATATATATATATATATATATATATATATATATATATATATATATATATGTATATGTATATATGTCGTACCTAGTAGCCAGGACGCACTTCTCAGCCTACTATACAAGGCCCGATTTGCCTAATAAGCCAAGTTTTCATGAATTAATTGCTTTTTGACTACCTAACCTACCTAACCTAACCTAACCTAACTTTTTCGGCTACCTAACCTAACCTAACCTATAGAGATAGGTTAGGTTAGGTTAGGTAGGGTTGGTTAGGTTCGGTCATATATCTACGTTAATTTTAACTCTAATAAAAAAAAATTGACCTCATTCATAATGAAATGGGTAGCTTTATCATTTCATAAGAAAAAAAATAGAGAAAATATATTAATTCAGGAAAACTTGGCTTATTAGGCAAATCGGGCCTTGCATAGTAGGCTGAGAAGTGAGTTCTGGCTACTAGGTACGACATATATATGTGTGTGTGTGTGTGTATATATATATATATATATATATATATATATATATATATATATATATATTTATATATATATATATATATATATATATATATATATATATATATATATATATATATATATATATATATATATATATATATATATATGTCGTACCTAGTAGCCAGAACTCACTTCTGAGCCTACTATGCAAGGCCCGATTTGCCTAATAAGCCAAGTTTTCATGAATTAATTGTTTTTCGACTACCTAATCTACCTAACCTAACCTAACATAACTTTTTCGGCTACCTAACCTAACCTACCCTATAAAGATAGGTTAGGTTAGGTTAGGTAGGGTTGGTTAGGTTCGGTCCTATATCTACGCTAATTTTAACTGCAATAAAAAAAACTGACCTCATACATAATGAAATGGGTAGCTTTATCATTTCATAATAAAAAAAATAGAGAAAATATATTAATTTATGAAAACTTGGCTTATTAGGCAAATCGGGCCTTGCATAGTAGGCTGAGAAGTGAGTTCTGGCTACTAGGTACGACATATATATATATATATATATATATATATATATATATATATATATATATATATATATATATATATATATATATATATATATATATATATATATATGTCGTACCTAATAGCCAGAACGCACTTCTCAGCCTACTATTCAAGGCCCGATTTGCCTAATAAGCCAAGTTTTCATGAATTAATGTTTTTTCGTCTACCTAACCTACCTAACCTAACCTAACCTAGCTTTTTTTGGCTACCTAACCTAACCTTACCTATAAATATAGGTTAGGTTAGGTTAGGTAGGGTTGGTTAGGTTCGGTCATATATCTACGTTAATTTTAACTCCAATAAAAAAAATTGACCTCATACATAGAGAAAAGGGTTGCTTTATCATTTCATAAGAAAAAAATTATAGTAAATATATTAATTCAGGAAAACTTGGCTTATTAGGCAAATCGGGCCTTGAATAGTAGGCTGAGAAGTGAGTTCTGGCTACTAGGTACGACATATATATATATATATATATATATATATATATATATATATATATATATATATATATATATATATATATATATATATATATATATATATATATATGTATGTGTGTGTGTACTCACCTAGTTGTACTCACCTAGTTGTGTTTGCGGGGGTTGAGCTCTGGCTCTTTGGTCCCGCCTCTCAACCGTCAATCAACAGGTGTACAGATTCCTGAGCCTATTGGGCTCTATCATATCACTTTCGCGCTATCTGGACGCGCCGGCGCGTTCGGTTTCGTCTAACGTAAACGCATAGTGGACATAAAGTTATGTCTACTTTTAAAATATTTGTATAAAATTCAATTTTAATCCGATTTCATTGGGGTTTGTTTCAAACGACGCGCCATGAAGTTCTCTTTCTCACCACTAGGCCGCCTGGCGCGTCGGCCTACCCGGTCACGTGACGGGCCCATTGTTTTCGTGTCACGTGTCGTGAGTCGATCACGCTCCCCTCGCGCGCCAAACTCGAGCATTTTTACCCGTTTCCGTGTGGATTATACCCAATTACTTCATCAAAAATGGATCAAGGTCAAGGCCCAAGCACTTCTACGAGCACTCAAGAAACATTGAGAGAACTTGGGGTGTACACATGTGGCACAATTAGAATGCTACGTGGTGCACCAAAGGTATTGCAAGCTCTAGCCAAGGGTAAACTTCCACTGGATACCACAGTATACCGCCGCAAAGATAATACCTTCATTCTCCTGTGGAAAGACAAGCGAGTGGTTTCAATCATTACCAACATCCACAATGCAGACACTCAGCGAGTTCAGCGAAGGAAGCGAATTCGCAACCGAGACGGAACAAGTGGAATACAACAGGTAACAGTGAACAAACCGACTGCAATTTGCGAGTACAATAAGTTCATGAAAGGTGTGGACCACTTCGATCAAATGGTTAAATATTACCATTTTACCAGGAAAACTCACAAGTGGACCAAAAAGATTACCTTTTATTTCCTGCAAATGGCATTGCATAATGCCTATGTTTTGTACAAATACAACACAACTGATCGAAAAAAGCTAACATTGCTACAGTTCCACGAAGTGGCAATCTGGGCCCTATTGCACTGGGACACAGAGGAGTGGCCTAAAACATCATCATCTCAACACTTGCGGCACGCTCCAGACATAAACAGCTCCTGCCAATGCTGACGCCATGCCAACTCCCGGACCATTTGGTGTGAGGCGGCCTTTGTTCACTACACCACCTCAAGATGAAGCAGACAACGAATCTGAACCCGACATGTCTGCCACACTGCCAGTTGACGAAACTGTTTTGTCAGATGAATCTGACTCTCCTGCAACTCCTGTTACACCTCCAGCGAGAGGACCTGGCCGCCCTATTGTTGATTCAGAAAATCGCATGAACTACAAACTGAAACATGAAATTTACAGACTGCCCAAACGTCTCAAGTGTCATGCATGCGCACGGTCCGGTAAAAGGAAGGACACGAACTATGGATGCAAGACCTGTGGTGTTGCACTCTGTGTTGTTCCCTGCTACACCAATTACCACCGGAAACAGGTGTATTGGGTGGTGAAGAAGTAACCACCCGCAACAGCTTCACTCCACCTACAAACCATCTGTTGAGAAACTTCAGGAATGAAGAACCTGAAGAAGGTGGAAAGAAGAACAAATGCTCAACTTACTGTTCCACAACCAGCCTTCCCTTGGTAAGTACACCTATTTGGTCCAAGTTTGTGTAGTATAATTTAGCTCATAGAACATTCTATTGCGAAAACATTGCCACAAAAATGAATGACATACATACAATAATAATATCAGAACAGTGAAATAGGTATAAACTTTCAAAGCAACGTTTCGCTCGTGTCGTCCAGTCGCCATTACCAGGTAACAGTGCGCCCACTTCCCACACTCTTGCGGGTGGGCCGGGACCATTATTCTACGATTATATTCATATCATCGTGTTGGGAATTTTATTGGGAGTCCATTGATACCAAAATTAAGGCTGTAGGACAATTGTAGAGGTGATAATAATCCCAAGAGTAAAAACATTTTGTTGCTGTTGAGCACTCACGGCGACTCATCTTCGTTGTTATTTATTTCATGCTGGTATCTCTATAGCTTTTGTAACTTTTTTTACTGATGTTCTTCTAGAGAATGTTATTGCGAACACGTTGGTACCAAAATGAAATACGTAGCATGAAAACTAAGGTCAGAAAAGTAAAAAGAGTATACACATTTTTGTTTTTACGCTTAAGCCATAAAAACGCCGCGGCATGCACATACGGTTGGCTGAGTGACCTTCGCCGAGAGCGCGAAAGTGATATCTACACTTGAAACTGTGTATGGAGTCAGCCTCCACCACATCACTTCCTAATGCATTCCATTTGTCAACCACTCTGACACTAAAAAAGTTCTTTCTAATATCTCTGTGGCTCATTTGGGCGCTAAGTTTCCACCTGTGTCCCCTTGTGCGTGTGCCTCTTGTGTTAAATACCCTGTCTTTATCTACCCTATCAATTCCCTTGAGAATTTTGAATGTACCGATCATGTCCCCCTTAACTCTTCTGTCTTCCCGCGAAGTAAGGTTTAATTCCCGTAGTCTCTCCTCGTAGCTCATACCTCTCAGCTCGGGTACTAGTCTGGTGGCAAATCTTTGAACCTTTTCCAGTTTAGTCTTATCCTTGACTAGATATGGACACCATGCTGGGGATGCATACTCCAGGATTGGCCTGACATATGTATTATACAAAGTTCTGAATGATTCTTTACACAAATTTCTGAATGCCGTTCGTATGTTGGCCAGCCTTGCATATGCCGCTGATGTTATCCTCTTGATATGTGCTGCAGGAGACAGGTCTGGCGAGATATTAACTCCCAAGGCTTTTTCTTTCTCTGACTCCTGAAGAATTTCCTCTCCCAGATGATACCTTGTATTTGGCCTCCTGCTCTCTACACCTATCTTCATTACATTACATTTGGTTGGGTTAAACTCTAACAACCACTTGTTCTACCATTCCTTCAGTTTGTCTAGGTCTTCTTGAAGCCTCAAACAGTCCTCTTCTGTCTTATCCTTCTCATAATTTTGGCATCGTCCGCAAACATTGAGAGAAATGAATCTATACCCACCGGGAGATCATTTACATATATCAGAAACAAGATAGGACCGAGTACAGAGCCCTGTGGGACTCCACTGGTGACTTCACGCCAATCGGAGGTCTCCCCCCCCTCACCGTAACTCTCTGCTTCCTATTGCTTAGGTACTCCCTTATCCACTGGAGCACCTTACCAGCTACTCCTGCCTGTCTCTCCAGCTTATGTACCAGCCTCTTATGCGGTACTGTGTCAAAGGCTTTCCGACAATCCAAGAAAATGCAGTCCGCCCAGCCCTCTCTTTCTTGCTTAATCTGTGTCACCTGGTCATAGAATTCTATTAAGCCACTCAGGCAAGATTTACCCTCCCTGAACCCATGTTGTCGATTTGTCACAAAGTTCCTTCTCTCCAGATGTGCTACCAGGTTTCTTCTCACGATCTTCTCCATCACCTTGCATGGCATACAAGTCAAGGATACTGGCCTGTAGTTCAGTGCCTCTTGCCTGTCGGCCTTTTTGTATATTGGGACCACATTCGCCGTCTTCCATATTTCTGGTAGGTCTCCCGTCTCCAGTGACCTACTATACACTATGGAGAGTGGCATGCAAAGTGCCTCTGCACACTCTTTCAGTACCCATGGCGAGATCCCGTCTGGACCAACAGCCTTTCCATCATCCAGATCCAGCAGGTGTCTCTTGACCTCCTCTCTCGTAATTTCAAACTCTTCCAAGGCAGCCTGGTTTACTTCCCTTTCTCCTAGCACAGTGACCTCACCTTGTTCTGTTGTGAAGACCTCTTGGAACCTCTTGTTGATTTCATCACACACCTCTTTGTCATTCTCTGTAGACCTATCCTCGCTTGTTCTAAGTTTCACTACCTGTTCTTTCACTGTTGTTTTCTTTCTGATGTGACTGTGGAGTAGCTTTGGTTCGGTCTTGGCTTTGTTTGCTATATCATTTTCATAACTTTTCTCTGCTTCTCTTCTCACCCTGACATACTCATTCCTGGTACTCTGGTATCTCTCTCTGCTTTCTGGTGTTCTGTTATTCCGGAAGTTCCTCCACCCCCTTTTGTTCAGTTTCTTTGCTTCCATACATGCCCTATTATACCATGGATTCTTATTTTGCTTCTCGGATTTTTCCTTTTGGGCCGGGATGTATCTGTTTACTGCCTCCAGACACTGTTGGGTGAAATAGTCCATCATATCTTGTACAGACTTAGCTCTGAGGTCTGTGTCCCAAGGTATTTTCCTTAGGAAGCTTCTCATCTCCTCATAATTTCCATTTCGGTATGCCAGCCTTTTGTTTCCTAGTTCTTTTTCGGGGGGATAATTCCTAGCTCTACCAAGTACTCAAAGTTCAATACAATGTGATCACTCATTCCCAAGGGTGCTTCCATCTTGACTTCCCTTATATCCCACTCATTTAGGGTAAATATCAGATCAAGCATTGCTGGTTCATCCTCTCCTCTCATTCTTGTTGAATCCTTGATGTGCTGGCTTAGAAAGTTTCTTGTTGCCACGTCCAGCAGCTTAGCTCTCCATGTCTGGTCCTCCATGCGAGTCTCTGTTCTCCCAATCTATCTTCCCATGGTTGAAGTCTCCCATGATTAGTAGTCCAGATCCATTCCTGCTAACAACAGAAGCTGCTCTCTCTATTATGTTAATGGTGGCCATATTGTTTCTATCATATTCCTGTCTGGGTCTTCTGTCATTTGGTGGTGGATTATATATGACTACGACTGTAATTTTTTGCCCTCCAGTTGTTATTGTTCCTATTATGTAGTCACTGAAAGCTTCACATCCCTGAACAACCAACTCCTCAAATTCCCAACCTTTTCTTACCAGCAGAGCTACACCACCACCACCTCTTCCTTCTCTCTGTTTCCTCATAACATAATAGTCCTGTGGGAACACTGCATTTGTTATTGTTTTCGTCAGCTTTGTTTCTGTGAGAGCTATTATGTCTGGGTTTTCCTCTAGTACCCATTCTCCAAGTTCATTTGCCTTATTTGTAATATCTATGTTAGTGTACATTGCCTTGAGTCTCACTTTCTTCTGTACCTTCTCAAATCTCCTCCTTAGTGAATGTTCTGCTGGTGGAGGAAGCTGTGCCATGAGTGTGAGGATTTGTGAGGTGGATACCAGGGTTGCAGAGGATACTGGGATGAGGGGTGGGGGGTCAAGTGAAGGGGAAAGGACAGGGAGGGTATGGGGTGAACGGGGCGGGAGGACAGGAAGGAAAGGGGGGTTTTCTATGCAGAGGAGGGTGGTAGGGTTGCCCTCCCAGCTGGTGTTACTGGGTAGCTGGTTGTGGGTTCCCCCCTCGCCTCTGGGGGTGATGTGTTGGGAGCAGTGGTTTCCTGGTTTTCCCCTCTCGCCCTGTGCTTCTTCCTTGCTTCTGCCACCATGGCCCTCTCCTCCCTCGTCATGTCCCTCTGGAGAAATACTTTTTTGAATTCTCCCACATGTTGCAGGTGGCTTTTCTTTGTTAGAATCGTGTCCTTTGTGTTCTCGTTTGCAAACACTATCTTTAACACACGGTCTCGGTCTTTTTTGTACCAGCCTAACCTGAAAACCTTCTCAATGCTATGCTCAGCCCCTTCCATGTCTAGTGCCTTCAGTATTTCATTCACTGCTGCTTTGTCCTTATCATTCCACTCTTTCCTATTAGAGCCTTCCTGCTCTTTAATACCTACAGCTACCACTGCTCTTTTCCTTTCCATCAGCTGGGTAGTGGAGCATGCCACTTCCTGCGAGGTGGCTGCTTTCATGGCTACCTCCATCACTGCAGACTTCAGAGTTGTTGTTTTTTAGCATTTCTGCAAATGTTGCTTTTAATGTGGCATTCTCTTCCAAAGTACTATTGCCACCACCTCCCTGGGTGGTTATCTGAGTCTCAGCATCGATACTGTTCTCTTTGAGGGCTCTAATCTCCTCCTTTGCTGCTGTCAGCTCTCTTTTTAGGTTGCTTATTTCATTCTTCATTTCCTGCATCATTTCCTGCATCTCACTCTTGATGTCCTCCAGAAACTGGGAAACATTTCCTTCATTTCGTCGCCTGAACTTTTCCCTGTTTCCCTGTTGCTTCTGCCTGTCATGCTTGACCCTGTTCCTAGTTGTGCCATGATAGAATTTGTAGGAAGGCCAGAGCGGGGTGGGGGAGAGAGAGATAGAGAGGGAGAGAGAGAGAGAGAGAGAGAGAGATAAAGAGAGAGATAGAGAGAGAGATGGAGGGAAGGAGAGAGAGAGAGATAAAGAGAGAGGGAGGGAGGGAGAGAGAGAGAGAGAGAGAGAGAGAGAGAGAGAGAGAGAGAGAGAGAGAGAGAGAGAGAGAGAGAGAGAGAGAGAGAGAGAGAGAGAGAGAGAGAGAGAGAGAGAGAGAGAGAGAGAAAGAGAGAGAGAGAGCAGAAAGTGGGAGAGAGAGAGACGAGAGAGAGAGAGGGGGAGAGTATGTGTAAGAGGGATGCGGGGGACTGGGGGGTGGGGGGCGGTGGTGGCGACCAGGTCAGGTCAGGTCAGATGGGGGGGTAAGAGAGGAGGTGGGGTATAGTAGGGACTTGGCTCTTTCCACAAAAGGTGTTAATCCTTTCTTCCCTGACTGAACGTTTGTGTGTGCGTATGTGTGTGCGTTTTTGCGTGTGCATGCGTGCATACGTACGTGGGCGTGCCTGCGTGCGTGTGCTGCGTGCGTGCGTGCGTGTGTCACGAGTTCCCTTAAGTGTTACCTCTACCTAAATGAGCCACTTTGAGATTTTAAATATATATGATATCCTGAACAAAAATTTAATAATATATTACCTCGCACTGTACACCTGATTAATTGACCAGAGAGGGGTACATACCAGTCTTCCTTTCCGCTCACACAACTAGATGAGTAATGATGATGTATGGTTGACGATGGTCTCCGTCGTCGCCTTCCACTTGGTGATTCTCTAAGTGCTAGTAGATTGATGATGTCGGTTCTTCTCAATCTACACTAAGCTCTGGAGTCAGTCACTGTATCGTTGTGTGACAGTTCACTAATTTACTTTATCACTGATCACAGTCACCACCCAACAAACACAATCAGGTAGTTCCTCAGCGGGTCGTCCCACCTGGCCGTCAGGTCAGGTCGCTCTACGCGGTCCTCCACACTGTATGCACCAGTGATGCCACTAGCTACACTTTGGTTTCTTCGCACTATCGCTAGCGATATGACTATGCTATGTAGCACCCTGCTAGCTACACACTGTGAGAGGCCAGATACTATGATCTAGCCTCTATAATCCTTCAATGTCCCGAGAAATTGACGAATTTCCGCGGACCTCGTTAATCGCGTGTGTCTCCTACCGTACTCACCTAATTGTACTCACCTAATTGTGCATGCGGGGGTTGAGCTTTGGCTCTTTGGTCCCGCCTCTCAACTGTCAATCAACTGGTGTACAGATTCCTGAGCCTACTGGGCTCTATCATATCTACATTTGAAACTGTGCATGGAGTCAGCCTCCACCACATCACTTCCTAGTGCATTCCATTTATTAACTACTCTGACACTGAAAAAATTCTTTCTAACGTCTCTGTGGCTCAACTGGGTACTAAGTTTCCACCTGTGTCCCCTTGTTCGTGTCCCACCCGTGCTGAAGAGTTTGTCTTTGTCCACCCTGTCAATTCCCCTGAGAATTTTGTAGGTGGTTATCATGTCTCTCCTGGCTTACTGTGTGTGTGTGTGTGTGTGTGTGTGTGTGTGTGTGTGTGTGTGTGTGTGTGTGTGTGTGTGTGTGTGTGTGTGTGTGTGTGTGTGTGTGTGTGTGTGTGTGTGTGTGTTTTTATGTGTGTGTACTTACCTAGATGTGCTTATGGAGGTTGAGCTCTGGCTCTTTGGTCCTGCCTCTCAACTGTCAATGAACTAAAGTACAGGTTCCTGAGCCTACTGGGCTCTATCATATCTACACTTGAAGCTGTGTATGAAGTCATCCTCCACCACATCACTTCCTAGTGCATTCCATTTGTCTACTACTCTGTCACTGAAAAAGTTCTTTCTACTTCTCTATGGCTCATTTGGGCACTCAATTTCCGCCTGTGTCGTGTAGTGTGTATGCCCTTTGTGTTAAATTGTCTGTCTTTATCTTCCCTATCCTTTAACTACCCACTGAGAATCTTGTATGTGGTGATCATGTCCCCTCTAACTCTTCTGTCTCCCAGTGACGTGAGGTTTAATTCTCGTAGTTTCTCCTCGTAGCTCATACCCCTCAGTTCGGGTACTAGTCTAGTGGCAAACCTTTGAATCTTTTCCAGTTTAGTCTTATGCTTGACTAGATATGGACTCCATGCTGGAGCCGCATACTCCAGGATTGGTCTGACATATGCGGTATACAAAGTTCTGAAAGATTCCTTACACAAGTTTCTAAGGGCCGTTCTTATGTTAGCCAACCTGGCATATGCCGCTGATGTTATCCTCTTGATATGGGCTTCAGGGGACAGGTCTGGTGTGATATCGGTCCCCAGGCCTTTCTCTCTTTCTCTGACTCTTGAAGTATTTCATGTCCCAAATGATATGTTGTACCTGGTCTCCTGCTCCCTACACCTATCTTCATTACATTACATTCTTGGGTTAAACTCTAACAACCATTTGTTCGATCTTTCCTGCAGCTTGTGCAGGTCTTCTTGAAGCCTCAAGCTGTCCTCCTGTGTATTAATCCTTCTCATAATTTTCGCGTCGTCAGCAAACATTGAGAGGAATGTGTCTATACCCTCTGGGAGATAATTTACGTATATCAGAAACAGGATGGGTCCGAGTACATAGCCCTGTGGGACTCCACTGGTAACTTCACGCCAATCTGAGGTCTCACCCCTCACTGTAACTCTCTGCTTCCTATTGCTTAGGTACTCCCTTATCCACTGGAGCTCCGTACCAGTTAATCCTGCCTGTTTCTCCAGCTTATGCATCAGCCTTTTATGGGATACTGTGTCAAAAGCCTTCAGACAGTCCAAAAAAATGCGGTCCGCCCATCCTTCTCTCTCTTGTTTAATCTTTGTCACCTGTTCGTAGAACTCTATAAAGCCTGTAAGGCAAGATTTACCTTCCCTGAACCCATGTTGGTGGGAGGTCACGAAGTCCCTTCTCTCCAGATGTGTTACTAGGTTTTTTCTCATGATCTTCTCCATCACCTTACATGGCATACAAGTTAAGGACACTGGCCTGTAGTTCAGGGCCTCTTGTCTGTCACCCTTCTTTTGTATATTGGCACATTTTTTGTACAATAGCCGTCTTCCATATTTCTGGTTGGTCTCCCATCTCCAGTGACCTACTATACACTATGGAGAGTGGCAAGCAAAATGCTCCTGCACACTCTTTCAATACCCATGGTGAGATTCTATCTAGGCCAACAGCCTTTCTCACGTTCAGATCCAACAGATGCCTCTTTAGCCCATCTCTTGTAATTTCGAACCCTTCCAAGGCCGCCTTGTTTACTGCCACCTCTTCTAGCGCAGTGACCTCTCCCTGTTCTATTATGAAGACTCCTGGAACTTCTTGTTGAGTTCTTCACACACCTCTTTATCATTTTCTGTGCACCTGTCCTCACCCGTTCTAAGTTTCATCACCTGTTCCTTCACTGTTGTTTTCCTCCTGATGTGACTGTGGGGTAGCTTTGGTTAGGTCTTGGCTTTATTAGCTATATCATTTTCATACTTTTTCTCAGTTTCTCTTCTCACACTAACATACTCGTTCCTGGTTCTCTGGTATCTCAATGTTTTCTGGTGTTCTGTTAATTCGGAAGTTCCTCCACGGTCCTCTTGTTCAGTTCCTTTGCTTTCATACATGCCCAATTAAACCACGGATTCTTCTTTTGCTTCTCGTTCTTTTCCTGTCAGACCGGGATAAACCTGCTTACTGCCTCTTGACACTTTTGGGTGACATAGTCCATCATGTCTTGTACGGACTTAGTTCTGAGTTCTGTGTCCCATGTGTTGGAAATTTTTAACAATTATTCTCATTCCTAATACAATAGGATGTATTTCCTGTATTAGGTATCATAATCTTTTAATATTAATTTACTAATCCTTAGTACAATGGGATGTATTACCTGTTCTAAGCGTCATAATTATCTAACACTACTAATCCGTAGTTTAGTATTACAGAATTCATTGCATTAGGATGTGGAACATCATGTAATTTCTCCTAGAATTGTGGCAGTGTTGCGTCAGCCACCCACAGAGAATCAATTTCCACATATCCGTAGATCTAATAGAAGTCCAACCATTTACTTATCTTTATAATAATTATAATTTAGTAATTAGGATAATTATTTAGTAATAGGTTTACTTTATTTAGTATACAACAGTTTACTGGAATTCCTTTACCCAGCTAGATAGCTGTTCTAGTAAACAATATCATAATCTAAAATAATTTTTACCTCCATAGATTCACATTTTATTTGTGCAGTCTATATTAACTGATTTGCATCGAGAAATCTCTATTTTCACATAAAGCATTTATATATATAGCGTAAGTATTCGTCATTAACACTTCCTTCCCTACTTAGAATTTTATGAATAAATATAGTTTATGCTCGGGCCCCATACTGGGAACTATTGTGCAAGCGCATCCCCCGAGAGTGAAGGAGGACTCTCGCCATATTAGATCCACTGTCAGCGAGGTGTTCTGAAGCGGTTCTTTTAATTCACACAATCCTGCAAGCATCCATACATCATCGGGCTTCAGATCAAGAATGCAGCTACCAGAATCACGGACACCAGTTGCGGCAGGCATTTACCACTTAGTTTTTATTCCTGAGCTGTTGAATATCTTGCTAATGTAGGTACCCTGTCGTGACGCTGTAGGCGATAAAATAAACCCCATGTAAGTGCTGTTTCCACCTCTCCAAATATTTAGATCTTGCATTTATGTGTGTAAGTACTAGTTTGAGTGGAAATTATGGAAGTTAATTATTACAGCATGGTGCAACACAACTGAGGAGGCGTGTGACTGTCCATATGCTTACGTGTTCCCAGGATCACTATCTCAGGGCTGATTCCAGACTGTTGAAGAGATTGGACTCCAAGTAAGTTCCTCTGTCAGAGCTGAGATTTAATTAGTTCTTATTGTAGATAGTTCTCTCTCAGTTGTGAGAGTCAATACATACTCTATTGCATATTGATTAATTATTATTTGATCTTTAGTATGCAGTAGTATTTTCGCATTACAATTTACTAGTCAATATAATCTGTGTGTGCATATTATCATCATTATCATGTAAACAATTATTATATATGGCATAACTTAGACTAACCTCAAAGAAGACCTCCCCCCCCCCTCCAAAATGTGTCATGAGAAGATGGTTCTAAAATGAGTAGAATCTTACTGATCATTGCAGAATAGAGTTTTATAATTAATTGCATTTAATCATAGAGATCCATAAGCCACTGGTTCTCTCATTTAGAATAGAATTCTGGTCCATCGAGCTATCTTAGAATTAATTATTATTTTGCATTTATAGAAATATACATTTTATTGGTATAAACCAGAACCAGATTTCCCCACACCATGGTATATCCCTTAGGAATGTTCTCATCTCATAACTCATTTTCTCTCATCTCATTTTCTCATCTCTGTTTAACCCTTGTTAAACAGTTTATCTTTATCTACCCTGTCAATTCCTTTGAGAATTTTGTAGGTAGTGGTCATTTCTCCCCTTACTCTTCTGTCTTCTAATGTCTTGAGGGGCATTTCTCGCAGTCTTTCTTCGTAACTCATGCCTCTTAGTTCTGGGACTAGCCTAGGGGTATATCTCTGAACTTTTTCGAGCTTTGCCTTGTGATTGACAAGGTACGGGCTCCATGCTGGGGCCGCATACTCCAGGATTCGTCTTTCATATGTGGCATACAAGGTTCTGCATGATTACACTGGTTCCTGAAGGCAGTTCTGATGTTAGCCAGCCTCGCAATCGCCGCAGATGTTATTCTATTGATGTGGGCTTCAGGAGACAGGGTTGGTGTGATATAAATTCCTAGATCCTTTTCTCTATCCGTTTCATGAAGGACTTCATCTCCCATTTTGTATCCAGTGTCTGGCCTCCTGTTCACCTGGCTAGTTCCATTACCTTACATTTACTCTGGTTGAACTTTAGTAGCCATTTGTTGGACCATTCATGCAGTCTGTCTAGGTCATCTTGTAGTCTCATACTGTCTTCCTCCGTCTTAATCCTCCTCATAATTTTTGCATCATCGGCAAACAATGAGAGAACTCATTCTATACCATCTGGAAGATCATTTACATATATAAGAAACAGTATGGGTCCAAGGACTGAGCCCTGCGGGACCCCACTGGTGACGTCTCGCCAATCTGAGACCTCACCCCGCACAGTGACTCGCTGTTTTCTGTTACTTACGTACTCCCTTATTCAATGGAGTACCTTCCCTTTCACTCATGCCTGTATGTCCAGCTTTCGCACTAGTCTCTTGTGTGGCACTGTGCCAAAGGCTTTCTGGCAATCAGAAAATATGCAGTCTGCCCACCCCTCTCTTTCTTGTCAGATTCTTGTTGCCTGATCTTAAAATTCAAATAATCCTGAGAGGCATGACTTGCCATCCATGCCACCAACCATGACTTGCCACCAACCATGACTTGCCACCAACCATGTTGGTGTTGTGACACAAAGTTCCTTCGTTCCAGATGTTCGACTAGCTTTTTTCGCACAATTTTCTCCATTAGCTTGCATGGTATGCAAGTTAGGGACAGTGGCCTGTAGTTCAGTGCCTCCTGTCTATCCCCCTTCTTGTATATCGGGATTACGTTTGCCGCCTTCCAAATTTCTGGCAGTTCACCTGTTACCAGTGATTTGTTATACACCATGGAGAGTGGCAGGCACAGTGCTTCTGTTCCTTATTTTAGTATCCATGGTGATATTCCATCCGGGCCTATGGCCTTTGTCACATCCAACTCTAGCAAAAGCTTCCTTACATCTCCACTGGTATACTCAAATTCCTCTAGTGGTGCCTGGTTAATTATTCCTTCTCTTATCTCTGGAACTTCTTCTTGCTCTAATGTGAAGATTTCCTGGAAATTTATAGTGAGTTCCTAGCACACTTCTTTGTCGTTTGTAGTGAATCTGTCTGCCCCTATCCTCAGTTTCATTACCTGTTCCTTCACTGCTGTCGTTCTCCTGATGTGGCTGTGCAGCAATTTGGGTTGGGTCTTAGCCTTGCTTGCTATGTCATTTTCATATTGCCCTTCTGCCTCTCTTCTCACCCGGACATATTCATTCCTGGCTCTCTGGTAACCTTCTCTGCTTTCAAGTGTCCTGTTATTTCTATAGTTTCTCCATTCTCTTTTACTTTGTTGCTTAGCTAACCTACATCTCTGATTAAGCCATGGGTTTCTCATCTGCATTTCATGTTTTACCTTTTGGGCCAGGATAAACTTTTCTGCTGCCCCCTTGCACTTCCGCATGATGTATTCCATCATGTCTTGGGCCGTCTTTCCCCTTAGCTCTGAATCCCATGTTATATTCGTTAGGAATTTTCGTATCTCCTTGTAATTTCCCTTACGGAATGCTAGCCTTTTGCTTTCAGTTCCCTTTCTTGAGTACTTTAGCCCTTCTTCGACCAGATACTCAAACGTCAGTACACTGTGATCGCTCATTCCTACTGGGGCCTAGAAGTCAATTTCCCTGATGTTGAAGTCATTCAGAGTGAAGACTAGGTCGAGTCTCGCTGGTTCATCGTTTCCGCTCATCCTAGTGAGTTCCCTAACATGTTGGCTTAGAAAGTTTCTTTTCGCCACCTCCACTTGTTTGGCTTTCGACGTATTCTCTCCCCCGTGCGGTTCCTTGTTCTTCCAGTCTATCCTTCCGTGATTGAAGTCCCCCATGATGAGCAGGTGGGATCGATTTCTATAGGCAGCAGAGACTGCCCTCTCAATTATGTTATTAATTGCTATGTTGTTTCTGTCATACTCTTGCTTGGGTCTTCTGTCATTTGGTGCAGGGTTATATGTCACTGCTACTACTACTCTAGGTCCTCCCATCATCGTGGTGCCTGTTATGTAGTCTCTAAACTCTTCACAACCTGGGATAACCATCTCCTTGAAACTCCATTCCTTTCTCATGAGTAGGGCCACTCCACCTCCTCTCCTACCCTCCATCTCATTCCTTATTACAGTGTAATCCTGGGGGAAACACTGTATTTGTTATGATTCCTGAGAGTTTTGTTTCTGTGATTCCAATTACATCTGGGTTTACTTCTTGTGCTCTTTCCCTAAAATCACTAGCCTTGCTAGTAATTTCATCTATGTTCGTGTACATCACCTTGAAGCTGACTCTTTTCTGTCCATCCACAGTTTCTGTTGATTCCACTGGTGTAGATAAACATGGAGGGTCTGGGAAGGGGAAAAGAAAGGAGGGCCCTGGGTGGTGAGGGGAGCTGAGAGTGAGGGGAACCTCTGTTGTGGGGGGGGGCTGGGAGGATCTGGTTTGGAGAGGGTAGGGGAAAAGTGAGGGCTTGGAGGGGCGGGGAAGAAGGGAGGGCTTGGGGGATGGGGGAGAAGAGGGGGGTTTGGTGGAGAAAGGGGGGAGAGAGGGCTTGGGGGTAAGGGAGAAAGGAGGGCTTTGGGAGAGGGGCAGGAAAGAGGAATTGGGGGGGGGGGGAGGAGAAGGGAGGGTTTAGAGGGGGTGAAGGAGGGGGTAGGGGGGTGGGGGAGAAGGGAGGGCTTAGAGTGGTGGGGGAGAGTAGGGGCTGGGGCAGGTAGCTCTTCTATTAGGTGGGAGGTGGGTGTGATCCTCCTCCCACTGGGGCTGTTGAATTGCCTGTGAAGGGTTTCCCAATCCCTTCCTTGATCTGAGCTGGGTTGTGGTTCCCTGATACTTTTCTCTCTCCCTGCACTTTTTCCTTGCTGCTGCTGCTCTCTGTCTCTCCTCCATGGTCATATCCCTCTGCAGGAACACCTTTTTGAACTTCAGTACATTGAGTAGGCTGCTCTTCTCTGCTAAACTTTCCTCTTTTGTGTTCTTGCTTTTGAAAACCACTTTTATCAATCGATCTTTGTCCTTGTTGTACCAGCCAAGCCTGAAAACCTTTTCTATATTCAGTTCTTCCCTCTCCATCTGTACCCCATCAAGGATCTCTTTGACTGTGGCTTTGTCCATATCTCTCCTCACCCTTGGAGTGGCCCTTATTTTGCTCCTAATACCTACTACGACTGCTGCTCTTTTCCTTTCCATCAGTTGGCTAGTGCATCTTGGTGCTTCCTGAGAAGTAGCAACTTTCATGGCAATTTCCTGTACTACAGAGACAACTTCCGGGGTCTTTCTAAGTATGTCTGCAAATGAGGGTTGTATTGTAGAAGTCCCTTCTATAGATACATTACCATCTTCCTGAGGGCTGAATCGTGTTTGATATTGGGGGATTCTCTTTCAGGCTTTTAATCTCCTCCCTTGCCTTAATCAGTTCATCCTGCAGGTTGGCTACCTTTTCCCCCATTACCTGTAGTTCCACCCTGATTTCTCTCAACATTTGAAAGAGTGCATCCTCAAGCGAGACATCTTGTCCTCCTCCTCCCTTTGTGTTACGTCTGCTCCCTGTTATGTTCCCTGAGTATGTGAGTGTGTGTGTGTGTGTGTGTGTGTGTATGTGTGTGTGTGTGTGTGTGTGTGTGTGTGTGTGTGTGTGTGTGTGTGTGTGTGTGTGTGTATGTGTGTGTGTATGTGTGTGTGTGTGTGTGTGTGTGTGTGTGTTTGTGTGTGTGTGTGTGGGTGTGTGTGTGTGTGTGTGTGTGTGTGTGTGTGTGTGTGTGTGTGTGTGTGTGTGTGTGTGTGTGTGTGTACTCACCTAGTTGTGCTTACGGGGGTTGAGCTCTGGCTCTTTGGTCAAACTGTGTGTGTGTGTGTGTGTGTGTGTGTGTGTGTGTGTGTGTGTGTGTGTGTGTGTGTGTGTGTGTGTGTGTGTGTGTGTGTGTGTGTGTGTGTGTGTGTGTGTATGTGTGTGTGTATTCACCTAGTTGTGTTTGCGGGGGTTGAGCTCTGCTCTTTTGGCCCGCCTCTCAACTGTCAATCAACTGATTACTAACTACTTTTTTTCCTCACACCACACACACACAGCCCAGGAAGCAGCCTGTGACAGCTGACTAACTCCAAGGTACCTATTTAGTGCTAGGTAACAGGGACATCAGGGTGAAAGAAACTCTGCCCATTGTTTCTCGCCGGCACTGGGAATTGAACTTGGGACCACAGGATCACATGCCCAGCGTGCTGTTCAGCCAGCAACCGGCCCCCTGGGGCCGTTGGCTCCAGGGGGCCACCACACACTGTGTGTGTGTGTACTCACCTAGTTGTACTCACCTAGTTGTGCTTGCGGGGGTTGAGCTCTGGCTCTCTGGTCCCGCCTCTCAACCGTCAATCAACTGGTGTACAGGTTCCTGAGCCAATTGGGCTCTATCATATATACACTTGAAACTGTGTATGGAGTCAGCCTCCACCACATTGCTTCCTAATGCATTCCATTTGTCAACCACTCTGACACTAAAAAAGTTCTTTCTAATATCTCTGTGGCTCATTTGGGCACTCAGTTTCCACCTGTGTCCCCTAGTGCGTATGCCCCTTGTGCTAAATAGCCTGTCTTTATCATTCCTGTCGATTCCCTTGAGAATCTTGAATGTGGTGATCATGTCCCCCCTAACTCTTCTGTCTTCCAACGAAGTGAGGTTCAATTCCCGTAGTCTCTCCTCGTAGCTCATACCTCTCAGCTCGGGTACTAGTCTGGTGGCAAACCTTTGAACCTTTTCCAGTTTAGTCTTATGCTTGACTAGATATGGACTCCATGCTGGAGCCGCATACTCCAGGATTGGTCTGACATATGCGGTATACAATGTTCTGAAAGATTCCTTACACAAGTTTCTAAAGGCCGTTCTTATGTTAGCCAACCTGGCATATGCTGCTGATGTTATCCTCTTGATATGAGCTTCAGGGGACAGGTCTGGCGTGATATCAACCCCCAGGTCTTTCTCTCTCTCTGACTCTTGAAATATTTCATCTCCCAAGTGATACCTTGTATCTGGTCTCCTGCTTCCTAAACCTATCTTCATTACATTACATTTGCTTGGGTTAAACTCTAACATCCATTTGTTCGACCATTCCTGCAGCTTGTCCAGGTCTTCTTGAAGCCTCAAGCTGTCCTCCTCTGTCTTAATCCTTCTCATAATTTTGGCGTCGTCAGTAAACATTGAGAGGAATGAGTCTATACCCTCTGGGAGATCATTTACATATATCAGAAACAGGATAGGTCCAAGCACAGAGCCCTGTGGGACTCCACTGGTGACTTCACGCCATTCTGAGGTTTCACCCCTCACTATAACTCTCTGCTTCCTATTGCTTAGGTACTCCCTTACCCACTGGAGCGCCCTACCAGTTACTCCTGCCTGTTTCTCCAGCTTATGCATCAACCCTTTATGGGGTACTGTGTCAAAGGCTTTCCGACAGTCCAAAAAAATGCAGTCCGCCCATCCTTCTCTTTCTTGCTTAATCTTTGTCACCTGATCATAGAATTCTATCAAACCTGTAAGGCAAGATTTACCCTCCCTGAACCCATGTTGATGGGTTGTCACGAAGTCTCTTCTCTCCAGATGTGTTACTAGGTTTTTTCTCACAATCTTCTCCATCACCTTGCATGGTATACAAGTTAAGGACACTGGCCTGTAGTTCAGTGCCTCTTGTCTGTCACCCTTTTTAAATATTGGTACTACATTAGCAGTCTTCCATACTTCTGGTAGGTCTCCCGTTTCCAGTGACCTACTATACACTATGGAGAGTGGCAAGCAAAGTGCTCCTGTACACTCTTTCAATACCCATGGTGAGATTCCATCCGGCCCAACAGCTTTTCTCACATCCAGCTCCAATAGGTGCTTCTTGACCTCATCTCTTGTAATTTCGAACCTTTCCAAGGTCACCTGGTTTGCTGCCACCTCTCCTAGCGCCGTGACTTCTCCCTGTTCTATTGTAAAGACCTCCTGGAACATTTGTTGAGTTCTTCACACACCTCTTTGTCATTCTCTGTGTACCTGTCCTCGCCCACCCTAAGTTTCATCACCTGTTCCTTCACTGTTGTCTTCCTCCTGACGTGACTGTGTAGTAGCTTTAGTTCGGTCTTGGCTTTATTAGCTATATCATTTTCATACCTTTTCTCAGCTGCTCTTCTCACACTAACATACTCGTTCCTGGTTCTCTGGTATCTCTCTCTACTTTCTGGTGTTCTGATATTACGGAAGTTCCTCCATGCCCTTTTGTTCAGCTCCTTTGCTTTCATACATTCCCTATTAAACCACGGATTCTTCCTTTGCTTCTCTGTTTTTTCCTGTTGGGCTGGGACAAACCTGCTTACAGCCTCCAGATATTTTTGGGTGACATAGTCCATCATGTCTTGTACGGGCTTGGTTCCGAGTTCTGTGTCCCAGTGTATATCCCATAGGAATTTATTCATCTCCTCATAGTTTCCCTTTCGGTACGCCAGCCCTTTGTTTCCCAGTTCTTTTTTGGGGGTGATAATTCCTAGCTCAACCAGGTACTCAAAGCTCAATACACTATGATCACTCATTCCCAAGGGGGCTTCCAACTTAACTTCCTTTATATCCGACTCATTTAGGGTAAATATCAGATCAAGCAAGGCTGGTTCATCCCCTCCTCACGTTCTTGTCGATCCCTTGACGTGTTGCCTTAGAAAGTTTCTTGTTGCCACATCCAGCAGCTTAGCTCTCCATGTGTCTGGGCCTCCATGTGAGTCTCTGTTCCCCCAATCTATCTTTCCATGGTTGAAGTCTCCCATGATTAGTAGCCTGGATCCGTTCCTGCTAGCCACAGAAGCTGCTCTCTCTATTATATTGATGGTGGCCAAGTTGTTTCTATCATATTCCTGTCTGGGTCTTCTGACATTCGGTGGGGGGTTATATATGACTACTACTATAATTTTCTGTCCTCCAGTTGCTATGGTGCCTGATATGTAGTCACTGAAACCTTCACAGTTCTGAATTACCATCTCTTCGAAACTCCAACCTTCTCTTAGTAGCAAAGCTACACCTCCTCCTCCTCTCCCTTCTCTCTCTTTCCTCACTACATAGTAGCCCTGTGGAAACACTGCGTTTGTTATGGTGTTTGTTAGCTTTGTTTCTGTGAGTGCTATTATGTCTGGGTTTTCTTCTAGTGCCCATTCTCTGAGTTCACTTGTTTTATTTGTAATTCCATCTATGTTAGTGTACATTGTCTTGAAGCTCACTTTCTTCAGTTTATTTTCTTGTCCCTTTCTTGGCGAGCATTCTGCTGGTGTGGGAAGCTTTTCAGTGGGTGAGATGATCTGTGAGGTGGTTTGCAGGGTTTCAGGGGAGTTTGGGGTGAGGGGTGGGGGTTTCATGGAAAGAGTGACAGGTAGGGTGTGGGTTAAGGAGATAGGTGGGACATGGAGGATACGGGGTGAGTGTGTGTGTGTGTGTGTGTGTGTGTGTGTGTGTGTGTGTGTGTAAATATATATTATTTAGATGCTGGTGAGGCTTACCATAATTTTAACCTATCCTACCAATATTTACCATCTCCTAAGCAAAATTCACCTATATTAATCAAAATTTAACCTCTTACAATTTTTTTTTTTTTTTGAGATATATACAAGAGTTGTTACATTCTTGTACAGCCACTAGTAAGTGTAGCGTTTCGGGCAGGTCCCTGGAATACGATCCCCGCCGCGAAGAATCGTTGTGTAACCAAGTACCCATTTTACTGTTGAGTTAAACAGAGGCTACAGTTAAGGATTTGCGCCCAATAAATCCTCCCCGGCCAGGATACGAACCTATGACAAAAGCGCTCGCGGAACGGCAGGCGAGTGTCTTACCACTACACCACGGAGACTAACCTACCTAAATCTCGACCTATTTTATCCCTAACAGAAACTATGTTAACCTAATCTAGCCTATGATGTCCAACTAAAAGTAATGATGTCCATTCCCTACCTATGCTATTTTTGCCAAACCTAAAGTGACAAATCTTTTTCCAAAATTAACCTAAGAGAAGCAAAATGTATGCAAATTTACTATATTCAACTAAAATTTACCCCAACACATGCTAAATCTAATGAAATTAAACTTATCCTTTCAAAATTTACTCCAACATGATCAAATTTGAGCTATCCTAACTGAACCTGTGATGCCATACCCAAAGCTATATTTAATTAAATATGGTCAAATTTTAACCTGTCTAGAATGTGATCTAATCTATGCACCCCAACCTACTCCATGATAACCTGTTCCCATTGAATACCTAATCCAGCCTAACCAAGCATAATCTAACCTAAATCTAATAAAATTAATCCTATCCTTTCCTAATTTACTCTAATGTGACCAAATTTAAGCTATTCTAACTGAACCTGTTATACCACACCCAAAGCAATATTTAATTAAATTTGGTAAGATTTTAACCTGTGCAGAATGTGATCTAATCTATGCATCCCAACCTACACCCTGATAACCTGTTTGCATCGTATACCTAATCCAGCATTACCAAGCATAATCTAACCTAATACAACTAAAGCTATATTTTATTATTTTTAACAAAACTGGACCTACCCTCAATAAATTTAGCCTAATTTATGCAAAATCCACCAAATTTAAATTAACCATAACACAACCAAAGCTAAATTTTACAAAATTTTACCAATCCCTTTAAATTTATTACCTACCTATTTCCAACATGCAATTAACATGCTGTTTTCCTATTCTTAACACTGTTTCACTCTGTTAGGACTGCTTCCATTTAACTATTTCCAGTATCAAGTCACTAAGCATCCTACCTGTTATGTTCACAGAAAATGGTACCATCCGTTTTCTATGTGCGGCGGCTGGGACGCCAGAGAGATAGAAGGTAAACAAGAGCGTACAGGACGCCCGCCAAGCTTGGTAGCTACTAGTCATGTAATCATATTAAGTATTAAAGTCAGTAACCAAGTCATGACTTTACATCAACCCTACAACCAAGACTTCCTCAGTAACACACAAACACCACATTGGCGACGAGGATGAACTGTGAACGCAGGTATTTGTTCAGTTTCAAACACAAGGGAGAAGCATGCTGCCTGGAGGAGGAAGAGAAGCTGTGAGCGCCATACCCGATGCTGTATGCTAACCGATGCTGTGTGCTAACCAATGCTGTGTGCTAAACGATGCTGTGTGCTAACCGATGCTGTGTGCTACCCAAGCTGTGTGCTACCCAAGCTGTGCTGAAGAAACTGTACTGAAGAATCTGCCGACGTTGTGTACGAAACGACGCTTTGATGTGTACAAAACCTGATGTTTTGGTTACGAAACGACGCTTCGTGCTACAAAATTCATCACGCTGTACCAACTGCTGCACCAACTGCTGTACCAACTGCTGTACCAACTGCTGTACCAACTGCTGCACCAACTGCTGTACCAACTGCTGCTGTACCAACTGCTGCTGTACCAACTGCTGCTGTACCAACTGCTGTGCTTCTGCTGTGAGTAGGAACAACACATGTACACAAGGGCTAGGTAAGAAGTCAGTTGCTGCTATATTGTGCACTGTTGTGAACTTTTGCATTAAAATGCTTGTGTGCTTTGCAAAATTAAAGTAATTACAGTGAATTCTTGACTAACATATACAGTGCAGTAAGTGTTTAATATTCTGAGGAACATTTAAGTGATAAGTTACATTTATTCAGTAAAAATGGCAAATATACCTCAGTTTCCTGCATTTGATCCTGACTGTGACCAGACAAACCTGTCACAGAGGTGGGTCAAATGGCTTAAAAAGTTTGAAAATTTGTTGATAGTTTCTGACATCAAAAGTGCTGAAAGAAAGCGTGCCTTTCTACTTCATTATGCAGGTGATAGAGTTTGTGACATCTTTGACACACTGAAAGACACTGGTGGTGCCAAAGATTATGACACTGCCAAAGCCAAACTAACAGAGCATTTCAAACCAAGGCAAAATACTGCTATGGAAATTATGCATTTCAGGAGAGCAAAACAACTCTCTAATGAAACTGTGGATCAATACCACACACGTCTGCAGGGTTTAGCAGCCCATTGTGAGTTTGCTGATGTTGACAAAGAATTCAAACAGCAAATAATTGAATCATGCACATCTACACGTCTTCGTCGAAGAGCTCTAGAACTTGTTGATGATGACAGTTCTCTTACCAAGATACTGGATATGGCTCGTCGAATGGAAGATGCTGCACGTGATGCTCGTGTCATGGAGTGCAGTGCTAATAACGGTTCTGCCACTGTTACTAACAGTGATGAAGTACGTAAGGTTCAGGGAGGACACCGTGATCAAAGAAGATATCATGGCAAACCTAACAGTAAATTTAGCCGAGAACCACGTCACAACTGGGGTCAAGGAACAAGGCTCAAGCAGTCACAACGACCCACATCAGAGGGTGTCAACAATAAATGTTACAATTGTGGAGGAGACTACCCACACCAAGATAATGTTTGTCCTGCTCAAGGTAAGAAGTGCTATGAGTGTGGAAAACTAGGTCATTTTGGTGCTATGTGTCGTTCCGCACTAAAGAAACCACAGTCAATGAATAAAAGCACTGTACGAGGATCAGGTCATAGGGGTCGAGGTGGTAAACACAATATTGCACCTCATATCCAGAATGTTAATAATGTACAAGACAACATTTCATTACAACCAGTCTCAGATGACAGTGAATGTGATTATACTCATGGAGTACAAGCAATCACAGAATGGAATGATCTTCCAAACAACCCAGAGACATGTGTATATATTGCTGGTATTTGTCTCAAAGTTCTTATTGACACTGGATCAAACATTGACACCATGGCTGAGTGCCACTATGAAAAATTTAGAAAACAGTTCCCAAAGCTAGAAAAATACAATGGTAAAGCCACTGCCTATGCTTCGAAGTTAGCCTTGCCAGTGATTGGAACTTTCACTGCAGAGATTAAGTCAAAGAATGCAATGCTCATTACTACATTCCATGTTGTTAGGAATGCAAAGGAGTCTTTACTCAGTTACAAGACTTCAACCAAATTGGGGCTACTTCAGCTTTCTAATGCTGTAGCAGTGGAATCTGCAAACAATGTTGATGGTATTGTTGCTGAATTTTCTGATCGATTTAAATCCATAGGTTGTTATACTGATAGCAAAGTACATCTGCATATCAACCCAGATGTAATTCCAGTTGCCCAACCACATCGCCGACAACCATTCCATACTCGCAAGAAAGTCGATGCTGAACTGGATAGGCTGATAGAACTAGATATCATTGAACCAGTAACAGGCCCAACACCATGGGTAAGCCCAATTGTCACTCCACCAAAGCCGAAGAATCCAGATGAGATACGCATTTGTGTGGACATGCGTGTTCCCAACAAGGCAATAATGCGTGAACGCCATCCTACACCCACTGTAGATGATATGATCTACCGCTTGAATGGTGCAACTATATTCAGCAAGTTAGATTTAAACAAGGGCTATCATCAGCTTGAACTTGATGATGAGAGTCGCTTCATCACAACGTTTACGACACATCGAGGTCTGTATAGGTACAAGCGCCTGAGTTTTGGTATTAACAGTGCTGCCGAGGTATTCCAGCACATCATCAGCCAGGTATTGCAAGATATACCTAATGCTGACAACATGTCTGATGACATCATTGTTTATGGCCGTACCCAAGCTGAACACGACAAAGCTCTTCGTGCAACATTGCAACGCTTACGAGAAAAGAATTTGACGCTAAGCCGAGCAAAGTGTGAGTTCAATCAACATAAAATTGAATTCTTTGGACATGTACTTAGTGACAAAGGTCTGTCTCCAGATCCTAAGAAAGTTGCAGATATCAAGAATGCTGCACCTCCTTCAACGTCCACTGAAGTACATAGTTTTCTGGGAATGGCAAACTACTGTTCTCGCTTCATTCCAGATTTTGCTACCATTACAAAACCTCTACGTGAGCTCCTGAAGAAAAATGCATCATGGTACTGGAGCGATATCGAGCAAAATGCATTTGATGCTGTGAAAGATGCACTAGTAGAGAATGCGACTGCTGCATACTTTGATCCATCAATGGACACTGAGTTAACGGTGGATGCTAGTCCTGTTGGATTAGGTGCTGTTTTAGCCCAACACAAACCTGGTCAACCAGATTCCAGAGTAGTAATTGCCTACGCCAGCCATTCTCTCACAGATGTTGAGCAACGATACAGTCAGACAGAGAAGGAAGCTCTTGCTCTTGTATGGGGCTGTGAACACTTCAATGTGTATCTGCTTGGTGCACCCTTCACCACGATAGTCACTGACCACAAACCGTTGGAGACCATCTTCAATAATCCAAAGTCCAAACCACCAGCTCGCATTGAGAGATGGGCTCTTCGTCTGCAACCATACAACTTTACGGTGAAATACAAGCCGGGTGCAGGCAATCCCGCTGATTACATCAGTCGACATCCTGCCAACAGTTTCACCATCACCAAGCATCAGCAAGTTGCCGAGGAATATGTACACTCTGTAACCTGTGATGCAGTCCCTAAGGCTCTTACTCTTGATGAAATCCGTACTGCAACCCTGGAGGACCCAACTCTGCAAGCAACAGTGGATGCATTGACTAAGAAAAAGTTTCCACGCATCCCACCCTCAGGAGTTGACCAAGATGCATTCAAAGCACTTGAACGCATCCAGACAGAATTAAGTGTTACGCAACAACGCGACACTGTGCTGCGAGGTACTCGTATCGTGATTCCAGCTGTTCTCCAGCAACGTGCTCTGAAGCTTGCACATCAAGGACACCAAGGTCTTGTTAGGACGAAACAGCTGCTAAGAGAAAAGGTGTGGTTTCCTGGCATTGATCGTCAAGCAAAGGATATGCATGATGCCTGTGTCCCTTGCCAAGCTGCAGTGGATACTTCAAGACCAACACCTCTACAACCTTCACCACTACCTGCTGCACCATGGACGGAAGTATCGATGGACTTCTGCGGACCACTACCAACTGGAGAGTACTTGATGGTAGTCATTGATGATCACTCACGTTATCCAGAAGTAGAAATCATCAATTCCACATCTGCAAAGGCCGTCATCCCAAAACTTGACAAGATCTTTTCAAACTTTGGCATTCCTGAAGTTGTCAAGACGGACAATGGACCGCCATTCAATGGACAAGACTTCGTCAACTTTTCTGAGCATATTGGATTCAAACACCGCCGTGTGATGCCACTACATCCCCAAGCAAATGGAGAAGTTGAGAGATTCATGCAACCTCTCATGAAAGCGGTACGCTGTGCTCATGCCGAAGGACGATCCTGGAAACAAGCTATGTATGCTTTTCTCAGGAACTACCGTGCAACACCGCATGGAACACTGGGCAAGTCACCTGGTGAACTTTTATTTGGACGTCCTATGAGAATCGCACTACCCGTCATGCCAGCCGAGGTAACGGATAAACGTCTCGCTCAGAAGGATGCACTAGCCAAGGGCAAAATGAAAATTGCTCATGATCAACGTGCAAAGGAACAGTTCATAAAGGTTGGTGACACTGTTCTCGTTAAAAAGAAAAAAGAGGGAAAGTTAGATATGCCGTATGATACAAAACCATATAAAGTGATTAGTGTAAAAGGAACTATGGTAACAGCTAGTAATAGAGATCATAGTATAACACGTAATATGGCTTATTTCAAAGTGATTCCAACTAGTGTAGAAAATGATGAAGTGCAAAGTCGTGCAAAAGAAAAAGAAAAAAATAGTTATAACCCGATAAACAATTCATCAAGGGATGTTATTGCATTTAAGGACTCTCGTCCTAAACGTCATGTTAAACGCCCTACACGATTTGATGATTAATTGTGTTCCTATGTAATGCAAAATATTTACTTGTCATGCTGAACTAAATTTAATATTGTTTGAATAATGCAGAAATCTCATTCAATGTTTTGTAACTTTGTATTACAGTTTCTTTCATGTTTGTTTAACATTGCATATGTATTTTTAACATTGAAATCCTTTGTGGAAAAGATTAAGTTGTTTAAATTCTTTGTGTGCTTAATTAATGTTAAATGTATGCAGTATCTCTTGATATGTTAATAACTTACTTTGTGTCAATAACTTTGCTTTGTGCTACAAGTATGGTAGACATCCTGTATTCATTCTTTTTAAAGAAAAGGAGGGATGTTATGTTCACAGAAAATGGTACCATCCGTTTTCTATGTGCGGCGGCTGGGACGCCAGAGAGATAGAAGGTAAACAAGAGCGTACAGGACGCCCGCCAAGCTTGGTAGCTACTAGTCATGTAATCATATTAAGTATTAAAGTCAGTAACCAAGTCATGACTTTACATCAACCCTACAACCAAGACTTCCTCAGTAACACACAAACACCACACTACCCAATACTCAACACCATTTAACTCTTGTAGTGATGTGTCCGTCTAACTATTTCCAACATTCAATCATCATACATTCCACTCTATTCTCACACAATTTCACTCTATTTGAGGGGTCTGTCGAACTATTTCCAACATTTAATCCTCACATAACCAACCCACATTCCCAATACCATTGCACTCTGTTAATGTTCTGTCCAGCTAGCTATTTCCAACATCTAGTCCACTCACAGTTTGTCCCATTCTTAATACCATTTTACTCCGTTATTGGTGTGTGCGAAGTCTAATATATCATACTCTAGGGAACATTTTTTTTTTTTTGCATCCACACAACTATACCCAACCTAACTTAACCTGAACTAACCTCTAGTACAACATATTCTTAGGAAAGTGTTGTTTTGGACATCATCCCAACCTAACCTAAATTCTAATATTACATACTATTATGAAAGTGCTGTTTTTGGACCTAACCTAAATTCTAATACCTAAGGCAGAGCTCACGTTTGCAACTGTACTCATAGAAATGTGTTTTTATTGGACATTTTCCCTACCTCTACTACCACACATATTTAATTAACCTAACTCAAAATTGGGTTTACTATTCATATGGAAATTGTATTATTTGCTCTGTTCTAACTAAAAACAAATAGAGGTAGATAGGGGTACCCCACCTGATCTTGAAACTATGTTACATCTTTAGGATAAGAATGTATTATTTATCACATTTTATCCTATTTTACTTTATTGGCCCTAATTGTTGATAATGTTTCTATATTTAAAATAATTTTAACAATTTGGGGAAGGGGGTTAAAATTGTGTGTTATTGTCAATTTGCCTATAGATGTTTAAGGGAAATAAGAATGGTATATATATATAATGTAAGGATAATATTCTCACCCTTAAAATATAGAATTTCAGGGTTACGTACAGGGCATTCTTTCCTACATGTTGTTAGCTTCTAAAGGATGAATATAACAAATAATAACATTTTCCTAAGAATAGTAAACCCAGATCCGAATAGATTAAGTAAAATTATGTTAAAATAATGGTTTGCATTGTATGGATATTGTGAATAATCTCACTTTCTTAAGAAAATGGTGTAAAATAGAATCTAGATCCAGGAATGAGAGGTTTCGTTAAGGATGTTGGGTTAAGTTGATATAAGGAAAATTAACAATGGCAAATCATATTCCACGCATTGAGCTCTATGAGTATAGTTGCATAAAATGAGTTCTGATCCAGGTATTTGAAGTTAGGTCCATGAAGGACCTAATCTCAACCTGAGGTTGAGCTGATGTCCTTCGCAGTCACAGTGAGATGTAGGGAGTGAACTGGTGCTAGTGAGAGAGCTAAGTGGAACTCTGAGGACAGAGTTGAATTCCCTGCAGAAGAAGCTTAATGCGGCTTAAACAAGGTCAAGAGGAAGCAAAGGAGGAGAGCAGCATTAGAAAGTCTTCGTCTTGGAATGTGGTAAGAGACAGGGGGGACTTAAGAAGACTCTGACAAGGCCGCTTACCGCTGTCCTAAAGACCTCTAACTCATTCACTGAACTGAATGAGTCGAAGGACAAGAGCTGTAGGGAGACTGCAGTTCGCTCAAAAGGCAACGCAACGTAGGGAGCGTCGGTAAAGGAAGTTGCTTCGCGAATTTTGGTTGTTAGAGAATACCAGGTGAGGTATTTTGATAAAGATTTTTGTGCCAAAGATAAGGGGAACAGGTTAAGGGTTTGCTATCTGGGATCAGGAATCTAAGATATTATAAACAACATGAATGATATTATAGCTGGAAATGGGAACAAACCCATTATTTGTATCGGTTCTGGTGGAAATGATATAGGACGATTTAGGAGTGAGACACTGATACCAGGTGAGATATTTTGTGGCTCAGCAAGGCTTGGCTGGGTACAGCTATATAAACCCATAATTTTGGACGTTATAATTTTTTGCGTCTAAACTTTGAGCATCTTTTGAAGGTCAAAATTGACTACTTTATTTATATTAAACTATACCCTCATCCTAGATTTTCTGTCAATGAAAATTAACGTTATATGCCATTCTGAGCCCATAATGAATAAAATAAAAATTGGTGAAATATTAAATTAGTTAACTTAATTTGAAAATGCAAAATTTTCAATTATAAAATATTGTTTTCCCGTTCATGTTTTGATATTGATCCATTAGGAAACGTTGGAGCATTTTCCATGTAGATTATGCACAACAAATTTTAAAGTGTTTGAGGAAGGTTGAGAACGTGAGGACCTGGCCCCCTTAACACTTAAACTGTGCAACGTGCCTGCAGGCCCATGTCTGGTTTGCGCAACTCGCCTCCGAGTATTCTTATTTTTCACGTTCCATTCAAAACTGGCGCGCGGTAACGCGGGTATGGTATGGGTGGGTGGGGGCCCCAGTGATCGTCCACCATCTTAAAAAAAATCCCAGCATGCCCCACGGCTATGGGTAGCCTCAGTTTCACAGCAGCAACCATGTCTGACGCATCCTCTACGAGCTCCCGCTCCAGGGTGACCCACGGTCATGGAAAACGACTCTCTGAGGAGGAAATACGCAATATTTTGTATGATGACGGTGCTATGGATGATGACCTAGACTATGATCCAGAGAAAGACCTTACTCAGAGATCTGATACGAGTGAGAGAGAGACGGAATTGGAAGATGTGGCGAGCGTGTACGGTACACGCGCCTCGCCCGGCCTGCCTCGCCGTCCTGGGTCAATACCTTTATCATCACCACCATCATGTATGTCCCCAAACGCTAGTAGTTTATTCAGTGACAGTACATGTGACGAATCTTTCTCGGGCTTCAGTGACATTGGCTCTGATATGAATAGTGTGGACGACCCGAGTATGATGTGGGAACCGACCTGTGAGATTTATATTTATTTAATTTATATGAATTTATATAGAATTTATATTTACGTTAATTTATATATTTCGATAGCAATTGGTATGATGTTAAGTGAGCTGTATTTCTGCAATATTTCTCACAAATCGATCCTTACTCATTATGGGGGGTTTATATTAAATTTATATATATGCAGCCAATCAAACTACAGTATTAAACTACATATATTAGTAAATAAATTGGAGGTGCCTTATCTTATTGTACAGCAGGCTTAGTCCACCAGATATAACTAGGATGTAGACACCAAATTATCCTCGTGTGAGGCAGCTTCCATCACCCTGGTAACTGATGTACCAAGATTAATTTGCTTCCTCTTCTTGTTCCTGTCAAAGGGGACTAGCTGTCAAGCCGGAAACCTAATATATGACAGCTATATCAGAGAAAACACTGTATATTAAAGAATAAGGACCAAGGCTTAATTACCTCTATTAAGAGGCTAGTTCGCATCCTAACCAGTTTGCCCTTATCTACCTAACATTAACTGGCCAGAAATTATTAGATAAACGGGTTTTGGTAGGACACTTCCCTTGTTTATGTTGACAGCGTGTTGATGATGGTAGAACACTTTGATCTCCATAACACTTTTTCCAAGAGAAATTATAGGAGCTGAATTTGCTCCCCTGCGCCTCTGGTCATAACAAACAACAGCTGACCTCTCCACAGCATGACGCCTTAGCTCTCCTTGTCCAATGTCAATAAGTGATAGAAGGGTCACATTTACTTTATTTTGATACTGATAATTAAGTTAATTCAAATGAGATGTTTTTATGATGGTAAAAGTCCAAAGACTAATGTATTTAAGAATAATTCCCAACAGAATAGCTGGTGAATTTATAGTACTATGTGGCAATGATATCCTGTTTTCTATTGACGGAAAATTCCACTACAATCTACATTTTCTAAGGGTTAACTTGTGTACACAACACAGCAGCAATATCATCTACAAATTACATGTAATATTATTAAATGGTGTCGAGTTTTCCGACATACGAGGAGCAGTGGTGTTACCAGGCGGGGTTTTGCTGCCTCAGCAACACACCGTGGCAGGCGGCAGCGTGTCTCACAGCATGTGGACAACAACGACAGTGGCCCCTCAACATCATTTATTCGTGGTAGGTCTACAGTACGTAAATCTGCCTCAGCGCCTAGCATACCCTCACTCAGCTCCAGCAGCAGCAGTAGACAACGTAGCCGTGTTCTTGGTGCTCGTGGTGGTGTTGGCTGTGGTGTTGGCACCAACACCAAACCCTCTGGTGTACTTGTGTGGGAGGATTGCGCCACATTTGTCCCTCAAATACCAACGTTAGATGATAGTGATGTTGGTGTTACACCATTATTCCCATATACCGGTGATGATATGGCAGACATGGAATATTTCCAGGCATATTTTGACAATGTATTCATGACGCATCTTGTGACTGAGACAAACAGGTTCGCTCACAGCCTCATAGACGACGGCATTTTACCTGCCTCACGCCTCACACGATGGAAGGACACGACAATCGACGAAATGTACGTGTTTCTGGCACTCAGCATGATGATGAAGCACTCTGAGAAAGCTGTCATCCAGGATTTTATTCCATTGCCCGTGTTCAACCAGTACATGTTGCGTGATAGGTTTCTTTTGATTCTCAGGTGCCTGCATTTCGAAAATAATGCAAATGAGGACAGACACAACAGACTGTGGAAAGTACAATAGATGTTCAGTGACATGAGAGGGAAGTTCAGGAATTATTTTGTACATGCACAGAATGTGGTTATTGACGAGTCGCTTGTACTGTTCAAGGGGCTACTGGCATTCAAGCAGTACATCCCATCAAAGCGGCACCGATTTGGACTGAAGTTTTTTGTGCTGTGAGACTGGTATCGTCTTGGACATGATATTACATTCTGGTACAGACGTCGACATACGAGCTCAAGATGAACACGGGATCTCTGGCAGTGTCATAAAAACCCTGATGGAACCGTTGCTGAACAAGGGGCATATACTGTTCACCGACAACTATTACACCAGCCCCTTGTTGACCAGATACCTCCTTGCCCACAACACCAGCGTATGTGGCACTGTAAAGGCTCACAGGAAGGAAATGCCAGTGTTCGGTATAGCTATAGCCGTGGGTGAGTGCCAGCTGTGCAAGTGTGACAATATGCTGTCAGTGCAGTGGAAGGACAGACGCGAGGTGAATATGTTGACTACGATTCACACCGGTGCCATGTAGGACAGTGGGAAAGTCCACTTTCAGACACGCAACACCGTGTATAAGCCGGACTGTGTCATAGACTATAACGTGAACATGCGCCTCGTCGATAAGTGTGACATGATGCTTGGTGGAGTGGAGTGCGTGCGCAAGTTTGTGAAGTGGACGAAAAAGTTCTTCCACCTCATGGATGTTGAAGTGCTCAACTGCTTCAATATGTACCTAGTAAAATCTGGCAGGAGACCGTCTATACGTACAATCAGTGCTGGTGTTGTGTCACAGCTGCTAGTAAAGTATGGCAAGGAGGGCACAGTTGTACCGCATGAGGTGCAAGCAACAATATCACACGCAGCTCCAGACAGATTGAGGGGTAATGAGAACTTCGGAGTACATATGCTCGAGTATATGCCAGGCACAGCATCACGGGAGAAGGGTAAACGTGCCTGTATAGTATGCAGGAACACTACCCGTAGAGAACAGAAACCAAGATACATCAGCACCTGGTGCGTGGAGTGCAAGGTGCCAGTCTGCGCCGTTGGCTGTTTCGCAGCATATCACACACTCGCGGAGTACTGAGTGTGTTTATGGTGTGTGTATATAGTGTTTGATACTGTACAGTGTGTATATAAAGTGTAAATATAAAAATATTAGGCATGATACATTGGAAATTGTACAGGATAAGTGAACTTGTTTGTGATGCACGTACACAGTGTCTACGGACAGTACGGATATTCTACTGCCATAATATAGTGTACGTGTTCATTATATATTGGACTGGCACGTAAAAACAACTAAATTGTATTTGGAACTGTGCGCAAAAAATTAACGAAAATAAATTCGCAGCAACTCGCGCGCCCCGCCCCGAGCGCCCTACTGGCCCCGGGAGCGTACGTCACGGGCGCACGGGGAATGATGACCTCACGCCCCAACTTACGGACCACATAGCAGCCAAAGTAAGTACAATTTCGATTTTTTTTTACATACCCATACTGAGTAAGGGTTTTTGAGACTTTAAAAAAAAATAAAAAAATTCCAGAGAATTTATTTCCTGCACACTACGGAGGTGTCATATTTGGAGGCAACGCAGTTAAGGGGTTAAGTTACTGCACATCAGCAGTCATTGCAAGACCGTCTGGTCTGTTGTGTAGTCAATGTCCCTGCAGCCCCGTTGGTTACCAGACCCTCTAGTTTGTGGTGTGGTCAAAGTGCCTGCAGCCCCGTCTCTTACCAGACCTCTGCTTTGTTAAGTGGTCATCGTCCCCAGAGCCATGTCTCTAACCAGACCCTCTGGTCTGTTGTGTATTCAACGTCCATGCAGCCCCGTCTCTAGCCAGACCCTCGGGTTTGTTGTGTGGTCAATTGTCCCACCAGCCCTGTTTCTAACCAGACCCACTGGTTTGTGGTTTGGTCAACGTAGCTGTAGCCCCCGTCTCTAACCAGACCCTCTGAGTTGTGGTGTTGTGTGATCAACATCTCTGCAGCCCTGCGTCTAACAAGACCTCCTCTGGTTTGTGTTGTGGTCAACGTCCCAGTAGCCCCTTGTCTAACCAGACCCTCTGGTTTGTGGTGTGATCAACGACCCTGCCGCCTAGTCGCTAAACAGACCCTCTTGTTTGTGGTTTGGTCATCGTCCGAACAGCCCAGTCTTTAACCAGACCCTCTGGTCTGTTGTGTATTCAATTTCCATGCAGCCCCGTCTCTAGCCAGACCCTATGGTTTATGGTGTGGTCATTGTCCCAGCAGCCCTGTCTCTAAGCAGACCCTCTGGTTTGTTGTGAGGTCAACGTCCTACCAGCTCCATCTCTAACCAGACCCTCTGGTTTGTTGTGAGGTCAACGTCCTACCAGCTCCATCTCTAACCTGACCCTCTGGTTTGTTGTGAGGTCAACGTCCTACCAGCTCCATCTCTAACCTGACCCTCTGGTTTGTTTTGAGGTCAACGTCCTACCAGCTCCATCTCTAACCAGACCCTTTGGTTTGTTGTGTGGTCAACGTCCCTTGCAGCCTTGTCTCTAACCAGTGTTATGACCCCATGTAGCCTGGGTGGAACGAGTCTACCCAAGTGAGAGTTATCCTGTCTTATGGACCTGATTGAGAGGTTAGAGGAAATATGTATATATTAGACAATTGAATAGACGTCAGTGAGTAATCTCAGGATAATAGCAGAAGAAGGGAGTTGGTAATAAGTTACATCTAATGAGATGTCGATACTTTGACGACGTGCTATGATGCTAGCAGGAGGCTGTGACCTCACTTGAGTCACGACTATCGTCAGAGGTGGTTGTATGTCGCTGATTCTCCCAGAATAAGGAAAAATATAGTTCCCTGTGTTTGTACTGGAGTGAAGACGACATGTCTGCAAGTGTTAGGAAGCTGTTGAGGACTTAGTACACCATTTTTCTGTGATTTTGATAAATTAGAGACGACCTGGAAATGAGTGTTGGTCGCGCCATGGTGAAACTCTAATTGTTGTGCCTTCAAGAGGAAGGAAGTGAGCAGGCGTTTCTGTTGTGGAGCCTGCCAGGCGACGTTGTGAAATCAAGATGTGGACTGGAAGAAGCCTTGTGAGGCAGTCCTGAATCATTTTTGTGGGCGGCCTATTTGAGCGCCATGTTTGAGCTCCAGTGACTGAGTGTCCTCACGTCAGAGATTTTGGCGATAAGCCTACTTAATCAGTTGTAATTTAGCCACTAGTGTTTGTTTGTGTGGCCAGCGATCGTCGTGAACATATGTACTTGTAGAATAGAGATTTTATTGAGACAGTGAGCTAAAATAAGTAGTTAAATTTGGGAGGACATGCTGCAGGAAGGAGCGAGACATCCTCCCTCGCCGAAGGTCAAGTGCTGATTGAAGGGAGGAAGCCTCCAGCTTTGCGACCGGGGAACTGGCCTGCAGGGTGTCAAGACATGTTCCCAGAGTAGACTCGCCCAGGATTGAGGGAGGACCATCGCGGCGACGCATTAGTGTTTAAAGAGATGTAGGATTTTATTTTCTGTGAATAAATTTAAAAAAGTTTGGTTAGGAAAACATTTTTATTGGCATGGTAATGGAATTGCAGGTTTGTTTGGGAAGGAGTTTGTGGAGAAACTTTGAAGTTAGAGAAAAAGTTAGTGGAGGAACTTCGAGGCTGGAGAAGAAGTGTATGCTAAACTCTGTGGTAGAGCAGAACTCTATGTTGAGGAGTTGGTTTCAAGCAGTGTAGAGGAGTTATGCGTGTCTCTGTGGAATCAGTGGTGATGCGTCACTGTAATCGGATTAGAACTTCGTTGTGCAGGAGATTGGGAGAACTGTAGAAGTGCCTTTCCTGATATTATGAAGGACATAAAGATATACATTGGTGTTGAACCTTTAGGAGCAGAACAAAGATTCATGATGGACACACGTAAATATATAAGGGAAGTGCTTGAATGCTTATAGGCAAGTAAGATGCAGTGTAAGGTGAGAGATTGATTTCTTCTTTTGTTGGGGGATATTTATGTAGATGTTTCTGGTGTTTCAGCCCCAAACTTAGTTTCATATACTTATAAGGCTGATAATACAGTATTGCTGTGACAGGATTTGAGCCCCATTAAGTGAGGGAGTAGTAAGTGGTAAGGCAAGAGTTGAGCAGCCACTTGATAACGACATTTGGTGAAAGCAGGATATGACATTGGAATGCCACCGGATTGAAGCAGTTTGGAGAGTTGTATGATAATGTTCTATTTTATATGTTATGTATTATGTATGTTTTCTTTGTATATTAAATTTATATGTTAGCTGGCTTTTGCTCTTGCCCTGGTGAGGTTTCCCAGAAAGCAGAGGAGAGAGGGAGAGGGTCACGGTTGCGTATAGGGTGGCAGAAGATACTAATTCAGGAAAGGGGGATCTAGGAGATCATTCCAAACAAGGAGAGAGTTGGGGGTCACAACGACTCGAGTAGTGTGTGTACACAAGACAATGAGGCCTGTTTTGGAGCCACACCCCTAAATATGTGATGGTGAACCCATCTCCAAGATCAAGAGGCATACAGGGTGATCTCCTAGGTAAATTAGAAACACTCCAGTGTCCATTGCTGGTCGACCAACGGTAGCGGGAGTGTGGCTGACGGGGTCGGTTGTTTGTTCCGTCAGAGAGTGGTTGGGGACGTTGTCCACCTGTACGAAAGTAACAGTCTGGTGCAACAACCAGGGCGCACTTATGGAGGTTTAAGTCCCAAAATCCCCAACCCCCTCAGGGCAGAACACCAGACCCTCTGGTTTTTGTTGTGGTCAACATGCCAGTAGCCCCGTCTCTAACAAGACCCTCTGGTTTGTGTTGTGGTCAACGTCCCTGCAGCCCCGTCGCTAACCAGACCCCTGTGATTTGTGGTGCAGTCAACGTCCCTTCAGCCCAGTCGTTAACCAGACCCTGTGGTTTGTGGTGGTATCAACGTCCCCGCAGCCCCGTCTCTAACCCTCTGGTTTGTGGTGTGGTCAACCGTTCAGTTCGAGGCGGCGGCTCGCAGCCTGACAAGTCAGTCACAGCCTGACATATCAGTCGCAGCCTTGTTGATCAGGTATCCTTTGAAGGTGTTTATCAAGTTTTCTTTTGAACACTGCGAGACGTCGGCCAGTTATTCCACATTTGTGAAGAGAAAATGTTGAACAGTCTTGGGCCTTTGATGCTCGAGTTCTCTGCCAGCGTGTCTCTTGCACCTTTGCTTTTCAGTGAAGCTATTCTGCACATCCTGCCAAGTCTTCTTGTTTCATGTGGTGTTATTTCTGTGTACAGATTTGCAACCAGTCACTTCTAATATTTTTCATGTGTAAATTATTATGTGTTCCGCCTGTCTGCGTTATAAGGAATACAGATTTAACATTTTTAAGCAGCCCTAATAATTTAGATGTATTATTTAGTGGATTCTAGCTGTAAAGTATCTTTGCACACTCTCCAGGTCAGCAATATCTCCGGCTATGAATGGGGCTGGGAGTGTGCAATAGTATATCACTCTACAGAGCACTAGCGTCTTAAAAAGTATCATCATCATTGGTCTGGCATCTAATATTTGAAAGGTACATGTTATCCAACCAATCATTTTTCTTGCGGTTGTGGCAGCTATTGTGTTGTGCTCTTGAAAGATTAGGTTTTCCCACATGATTACTGAAAATTACGGAGTAACTTCAACTTAGCCACATTAAACATCATGTTATTTTCTGTGCCCCGTTGAAAGACTTGAAGAACATCAGACTGGAGGTCTGCTGTGTCCTCTATAGTGTCTACTTGCATGAAAATCTCAGTGTCGTCAGTAAAGAATGATACATTACCATAGTTTGCGTATATTTGTCTTATATGAGGAGGAGGAAAACTACCTGAGCAAGCACTATATCTTGGGGAACTGAGCTTTTTATGGTGAATAATTCGGATTTTACTGTTGACCATTACACTCCGAGTACTGTTAACCATTACACTCCGGGTACTGTTGACCATTATGCTCCGGTAACTGTAGACCATTACACTCCGGGTACTGTTGACCATTACGCTCCGGGTACTGTTGTCCATTACGCTCAGGGTACTGTTGACCATTACACTCCGGTAACTGTAGACCATTACACTCTGGGTACTGTTGTCCATTACGCTCAGGGTTCTGTTGTCCATTACGCTCAGGGTACTGTTGACCATTACACTCCGGTAACTGTAGACCATTACACTCCGGGTACTGTTGTCCATTACACTCAGGGTTCTGTTGTCCATTACGCTCAGGGTACTGTTGACCATTACACTCCGGTAACTGTAGACCATTACACTCCGGTAACTGTAGACCATTACACTCCGGTAACTGTAGACCATTACACTCAGGGTTCTGTTGACCATTACACTCAGGGTTCTGTTGACCATTACGCTCCGGGTACTGTTGTCCATTACGCTCAGGGTTCTGTTGTCCATTACACTCAGGGTTCTGTTGACCATTACACTCAGGGTTCTGTTGACCATTACGCTCCGGGTACTGTTGACCATTACACTCAGGGTTCTGTTGACCATTACGCCCAGGGGACTGTTGACCATTACACTCAGGGTTCTGTTGACCATTACGCCCAGGGGACTGTTGACCATTACACTCAGGGTTCTGTTGACCATTACGCCCAGGGGACTGTTGACCATTATGCCCAGGGGACTGTTGACCATTACGCCCAGGGGACTGTTGACCATTACGCCCAGGGGACTGTTGACCATTACGCCCAGGGTTCTGTTGACCATTACGCTCAGGGTTCTGTTGACCATTACACTCAGGGTTCTGTTGACCATTACACTCAGGGGACTGTTGACCATTATGCCCAGGGTTCTGTTGACCATTACGCCCAGGGGACTGTTGACCATTACGCCCAGGGGACTGTTGACCATTACGCCCAGGGGACTGTTGACCATTACACTCCGGTAACTGTAGACCATTACACTCAGGGTTCTGTTGACCATTACACTCAGGGTTCTGTTGACCATTACGCCCAGGGTTCTGTTGACCATTACGCTCAGGGTTCTGTTGACCATTACACTCAGGGTTCTGTTGACCATTACACTCAGGGGACTGTTGACCATTACGCCCAGGGTTCTGTTGACCATTACGCCCAGGGGACTGTTGACCATTACGCCCAGGGTTCTGTTGACCATTACACTCAGGGGACTGTTGACCATTACGCTCAGGGAACTGTTGACCATTACGCCCAGGGGACTGTTGACCATTACACTCAGGGGACTGTTGACCATTACACTCAGGGGACTGTTGACCATTACACTCAGGGGACTGTTGACCATTACGCCCAGGGGACTGTTGACCATTATGCCCAGGGGACTGTTGACCATTACGCCCAGGGTTCTGTTGACCATTACGCCCAGGATTCTGTTGACCATTACGCCCAGGGTTCTGTTGACCATTACGCCCAGGGTTCTGTTGACCATTACGCCCAGGGGACTGTTGACCATTACGCCCAGGGGACTGTTGACCATTACACTCAGGGGACTGTTGACCATTACGCTCAGGGAACTGTTGACCATTACGCCCAGGGGACTGTTGACCATTACACTCAGGGGACTGTTGACCATTACGCCCAGGGGACTGTTGACCATTACGCCCAGGGGAGTGTTGACCATTACACTCAGGGTTCTGTTGACCATTACGCTCAGGGTTCTGTTGACCATTACGCCCAGGGGAGTGTTGACCATTACACTCAGGGTTCTGTTGACCATTACGCTCAGGGTTCTGTTGACCATTATGCCCAGGGGACTGTTGACCATTACGCTCAGGGTTCTGTTGACCATTACGCTCAGGGTTCTGTTGACCATTATGCCCAGGGGACTGTTGACCATTACGCTCAGGGTTCTGTTGACCATTACGCTCAGGGTTCTGTTGACCATTATGCCCAGGGGAGTGTTGACCATTACACTCAGGGTTCTGTTGACCATTACACTCAGGGTTCTGTTGACCATTACGCTCAGGGTTCTGTTGACCATTACACTCAGGGGACTGTTGACCATTATGCCCAGGGGACTGTTGACCATTATGCCCAGGGGACTGTTGACCATTACACTCAGGGGACTGTTGACCATTACGCTCAGGGGACTGTTGACCATTACGCCCAGGGGACTGTTGACCATTATGCCCAGGGGACTGTTGACCATTACACTCAGGGGACTGTTGACCATTACGCCCAGGGTTCTGTTGACCATTACACTCAGGGGACTGTTGACCATTATGCCCAGGGGACTGTTGACCATTATGCCCAGGGGACTGTTGACCATTACACTCAGGGGACTGTTGACCATTACACTCAGGGGACTGTTGACCATTATGCCCAGGGGACTGTTGACCATTACGCCCAGGGGACTGTTGACCATTATGCCCAGGGGACTGTTGACCATTATGCTCAGGGGACTGTTGACCATTATGCCCAGGGGACTGTTGACCATTATGCTCAGGGGACTGTTGACCATTATGCCCAGGGGACTGTTGACCATTATGCTCAGGGGACTGTTGACCATTATGCCCAGGGGACTGTTGACCATTATGCTCAGGGGACTGTTGACCATTACGCCCAGGGGTCTGTTGACCATTACACTCAGGGTTCTGTTGACCATTACACTCAGGGGACTGTTGACCATTACGCCCAGGGTTCTGTTGACCATTACGCCCAGGGGACTGTTGACCATTACGCCCAGGGGACTGTTGACCATTACGCCCAGGGGACTGTTGACCATTACACTCCGGTAACTGTAGACCATTACACTCAGGGTTCTGTTGACCATTACACTCAGGGTTCTGTTGACCATTACGCCCAGGGTTCTGTTGACCATTACGCTCAGGGTTCTGTTGACCATTACACTCAGGGTTCTGTTGACCATTACACTCAGGGTTCTGTTGACCATTACGCCCAGGGTTCTGTTGACCATTACGCCCAGGGGACTGTTGACCATTACGCCCAGGGTTCTGTTGACCATTACACTCAGGGGACTGTTGACCATTACGCTCAGGGAACTGTTGACCATTACGCCCAGGGGACTGTTGACCATTACACTCAGGGGACTGTTGACCATTACACTCAGGGGACTGTTGACCATTACACTCAGGGGACTGTTGACCATTACGCCCAGGGGACTGTTGACCATTATGCCCAGGGGGCAGTTGACCATTACGCCCAGGGTTCTGTTGACCATTACGCCCAGGGTTCTGTTGACCATTACGCCCAGGGTTCTGTTGACCATTACGCCCAGGGGACTGTTGACCATTACGCCCAGGGGACTGTTGACCATTACGCCCAGGGGACTGTTGACCATTACACTCAGGGGACTGTTGACCATTACGCCCAAGGGACTGTTGACCATTACGCTCAGGGGACTGTTGACCATTACACTCAGGGGACTGTTGACCATTACGCCCAGGGGACTGTTGACCATTACACTCAGGGGACTGTTGACCATTACGCTCAGGGTTCTGTTGACCATTACGCCCAAGGGACTGTTGACCATTACACTCAGGGGACTGTTGACCATTACGCTCAGGGTTCTGTTGACCATTATGCCCAGGGGACTGTTGACCATTACGCTCAGGGTTCTGTTGACCATTACGCTCAGGGTTCTGTTGACCATTATGCCCAGGGGACTGTTGACCATTACGCTCAGGGTTCTGTTGACCATTATGCTCAGGGTTCTGTTGACCATTATGCCCAGGGGAGTGTTGACCATTACACTCAGGGTTCTGTTGACCATTACACTCAGGGTTCTGTTGACCATTACGCTCAGGGTTCTGTTGACCATTACACTCAGGGGACTGTTGACCATTATGCCCAGGGGACTGTTGACCATTATGCCCAGGGGACTGTTGACCATTACACTCAGGGGACTGTTGACCATGACGCTCAGGGGACTGTTGACCATTACGCCCAGGGGACTGTTGACCATTATGCCCAGGGGACTATTGACCATTACACTCAGGGGACTGTTGACCATTACGCCCAGGGTTCTGTTGACCATTACACTCAGGGGACTGTTGACCATTATGCCCAGGGGACTGTTGACCATTATGCCCAGGGGACTGTTGACCATTACACTCAGGGGACTGTTGACCATTATGCTCAGGGGACTGTTGACCATTATGCCCAGGGGACTGTTGACCATTACGCCCAGGGGACTGTTGACCATTATGCCCAGGGGACTGTTGACCATTATGCTCAGGGGACTGTTGACCATTATGCCCAGGGGACTGTTGACCATTATGCTCAGGGGACTGTTGACCATTATGCCCAGGGGACTGTTGACCATTATGCTCAGGGGACTGTTGACCATTATGCCCAGGGGACTGTTGACCATTATGCTCAGGGGACTGTTGACCATTACGCCCAGGGGACTGTTGACCATTACGCCCAGGGGACTGTTGACCATTACGCCCAGGGGACTGTTGACCATTATGCTCAGGGGACTGTTGACCATTATGCCCAGGGGACTGTTGACCATTACGCCCAGGGGACTGTTGACCATTATGCCCAGGGGACTGTTGACCATTATGCTCAGGGGACTGTTGACCATTATGCCCAGGGGACTGTTGACCATTATGCTCAGGGGACTGTTGACCATTACGCCCAGGGGACTGTTGACCATTACGCCCAGGGGACTGTTGACCATTATGCTCAGGGGACTGTTGACCATTACGCCCAGGGGACTGTTGACCATTACGCCCAGGGGACTGTTGACCATTACACTCAGGGGACTGTTGACCATTACGCCCAGGGGACTGTTGACCATTACGCCCAGGGGACTGTTGACCATTATGCCCAGGGGACTGTTCACAATTACGCTCCGGGGACTGTTGACCATTATGCCCAGGGGACTGTTGACCATTACGCTCCGGGGACTGTTGACCATTACACTCAGGGGACTGTTCACGTGGAAGTTAAAGTTTCATTTACCTACTTGGCCATTAATTCCTTTTGTGCGCATTTTGTGAAATCTATAAATATAAAGAGCTTTTTGCTTGTCTTCCATGGCCTTAACGGCCATGTCATAGTGGTCACAGAGTCATGAAGTCTCTGTGATCCATGTGTCCAGTGTTATGAAGACTGTGATCCATGTGTCCAGTGTTATGAAGACTGTGATCCATGTGTCCAGTGTTATGAAGACTGTGATTCATGTGTCCAGTGTTATGAAGACTGTGATCCATGTGTCCAGTGTTATGAACACTGTGATCCATGTGTCCAGTGTCATGAAGACTGTGATCCATGTGTCCAGTGTTATGAAGACTGTGATCCATGTGTCCAGTGTTATGAAGACTGTGATTCATGTGTCCAGTGTTATGAAGACTGTGATCCATGTGTCCAGTGTCATGAAGACTGTGATCCATGTGTCCAGTGTTATGAAGACTGTGATCCATGTGTCCAGTGTTATGAAGACTGTGATTCATGTGTCCAGTGTTATGAAGACTGTGATCCATGTGTCCAGTGTTATGAAGACTGTGATCCATGTGTCCAGTGTTATGAAGACTGTGATTCATGTGTCCAGTGTTATGAAGACTGTGATCCATGTGTCCAGTGTTATGAAGACTGTGATTCATGTGTCCAAGGTCATGAAGACTGTGATTTATGTGTCCAAGGTCATGAAGTCTCTGTAATTCATGTGTCCAGTGTCATGAAGACTGTGATCCATGTGTCCAGTGTCATGAAGACTGTGATCCATGTGTTCAGTGTTATGAAGACTGTGATTCATGTGTCCAGTGTTATGAAGACTGTGATTCATGTGTCCAGTGTTATGAAGACTGTGATTCATGTGTTCAGGGTCATGAAGACTCTGTGATCCATGTGTCCAGTGTCATGAAGACTGTGATCCATGTGTCCAGTGTCATGAAGACTTTGTGATCCATGTGTCCGGTGTCATAAAGACATTGTGATCCTTGTGTCTAGGGTCATGAAGACACTGTGATCCATGTGTCCAGGGTCATGAAGACTCTGTGATCCCTGTGTCCAGGGTCATGAAGACACTGATCCATGTGTCCAGGGTCATGAAGACACTGATCCATGTGTCCAGGGTCATGAAGAATGTGACCTATGTGTCCAGGGTCATGAAGACACTGATCTATGTGCCCAGGGTCATGAAGAATGTGATCCATGTGTCCAGGGTCATGAAGAATGTGATCCATGTGTCCAGGGTCATAAAGACTGTGATCTATGTGTTTTGTGATCTTACTTTTTAGCCATCTTTTAAGGACTTTCATGTTGTGTGATGTTATAGCTGTTGGTCTATAATGCTTTGCAACTGCTCTACTACCTCCTTTGTGACGTGGGGCTATCTCCAGTATGTAAGTATCAGGTATAACACCAGCATCTAGGCTCCTTTCCATATGATGTTTAGGGCTTGTGATAGAGGATTTTAGCAGTTCTAGAGAACATAGAATTCCAGGACTCCAGGTCTAGTGCAGAATGCATGGGCACGCTCTCTACAGCTACTTCTAATTCCAGTGCGGTTAAGATTACAACTGATATATGATTCGAATGTGGTGTCTTCGGTTAATGTGATTGGTGGACATATTACCAAACATAAAATAGAAGGTTTTATCAATGTTAAAGATGAGTTTGTTAGCAGTTAAAAAGTATGGACTTCTTTATTTCAGTATTCAGTGTCAATTTTAATGAAATGATTATGATTGGAGAAAATAAAGGTTGTGTTATCAGCTAACTGCAGTGGCTTCAGGTGTTGAGAGCTATTTGGAAGGTCATTGACGCAAATAAAAAAGAGGAGAGTACCAAGTATACTGTTGTGTGGAACTCCTATGTGGAAGGGTGGAAGTAGTAGCATCATTCACAGAGACATACTGGAATCTGTCACTGAACTAAGATTACAGGTATTGGAGGGAGTGATCTTTGACTCCATAGCGTTGCAGCTTAAAAAGAACTGTGGTTAAATTAACGGTGTCAAAAGCCTTAAGAAGGTAAAAAAAAACAACTACGAGGTACTCATTTTTGTCAAGGTTGCATGTATGAAGTCAAGCATACCAGTTAGTGCGTTATGGGTGTTTTTTTGGTCAGAAAGCATGTTGGCAAGGACTAAGTAATTATGTTTTGGTAGATAGGAGTAGAACTATACATAACCCTATAAGCTTTTTCAAATATTTTGGACAAGGATGGAAGGATTAATATAGGTCTAAAATTATTGATTTCAGTGAGAAAACCCTTTTTATGGACAGAGATCACTCGAGCCTTTTTTTTTTTAGAATATCAGGAAGATTCGATACTCAAATGATTTCATGTAGAGCAAAGACCATGACGGAGCTAAACATCTTGAAGCTTTTTTGTACATTAAGGCTTGTATCTCAGGTGGAATTAGTGAGAGGATTATTAATACCGTCAGAGGAATCAATGGGAGTTAGGTACAGAGACGCAGGGCAGGTAAGGTAGGTATTAATTTAACATTGGTTATGGCTCTGGAATTTAATTAGCCAGGGATGTATCAATGGATGGAAATACACTATTAAATTTAGTAGCAGTGGAGAAACTTATTACTATGCAGTAGTGCTTGAATGAAAGTGAAGGAAAGGCTCAATATATACGTGTAAGTGTATTAAAACCAAATTTTCGGATGCACCCGAAATCCGATTTCATCACACATGTGAAATCTAAAGTAAAAACCGCTGCCAGTATTGTACAGTGTTCGTACAAATGAAGGTTCATACACAGAGGAGGACAAAGAAATTACTGAAATCGTAAAAAAGCAGTATGAGGACATGTTTAGCACTTCAAGAAACAGCATGAAAGTGGAAGATCCGGATAACTTCTTTATGTATGATATGTATACTCCAGAAAATATAACTGATATCAACACGAGCGTGGCAGATTTTGAAAGAGAAATTAACAACATGCCTATGCACTCATTCCAGACTAATAGAATTCAATATTTATAAAGAAATGCAAAATGCCAGTAGCACAAGCACTTAGTATAGTATGGAGGAAAAGCTTGGACATGAGGGTGATACCAGATGCGCTAAATCAGCAGACATAGCTCCTCTACACAAGGTAGGGAGCAAGGAATTATAGACCCCACATAAGAAAAGTATTTGAGAGAGTGATCAGAAGTCAGGTCACCAGTTTCATGGAGACCAATGATTTCCACAACCCAGGCCAACATGGATTTAGAGCGGGAAGATCATACCTCTCACAGCTACTTGACCACTTTGACAGTCACTGAGGCATTAAAAGAAACACAAAATGCTGATGTGGTATTCACGGACTTCGCAAAGGCATTCGAGAATGTGACCATGGAGTGATAGCACACAAAATGAAGTTAATGGGAACCACCGGTAGAGTAGGACGCTGGATACTCAGTTTTCTGTCGAACAGAACACAAAGAGTAACAGTCAACCAAATAAAATCACGTCTATGCACAGTTAAAAGCTCTGCACCTCAAGGTACAGCTCATGCACCACTGCTTTTCCTTATTCTCATATCGAATATAGGCAAAAATACAAGTTACAGCTAAATATCATCCTTTTCAGATGCCACAAAAATCAGCATGAAAATTATCTCTGTTGAAGACATTGAAAAACTACAGTAAAAATGAGGACCTTAAACATACTACAGGGTAATTCCGGGTTCAAATCCCGGGCAGGACACAAATGGTTGGGCACATTCCCTTTCACCTAATGCCTTTGTTCACCTAACAGTGATTAGGTACTCAGGAGTTAGTCAGCTTGTTGTGGGGGCCGGGGGGGGGGGGGGGGGGGGTGGCATCCTGGGCACGGTCAAGGGAGTAACCCTTGACCGACCCTGGAGGGGGGTCCTCGATTAAAGCCTAACGTGTATGAAAACACTCTGGTTTCCTGTCCACAGTAAATTATATTATTAAAACACAATCAAATGTGCCCATAGTAGAGAAGAAACATGTGAAGGTTCTGGGAAAAATGATGTCTGACGACCTAAAGAGCACAACACGTTTAAGGAGAACCACTAAGCAAACATTATGTCAGCCAGAAAAATGATTGGATGGATTATAAGAACCTTCAAATCCAAGGATCCCATCACAATGGTTGTGCTCTTCAAATCATTTGTGCTGTTCCATCTTCAGTACTGGTCAGTACCCCTCCAGAGGGTAACTTCCCCCTTCAGAGCAGAAGAGATTGCAGAAATAGAGGTAATTCAGAGAACATATAAGTCATACATAGACACAATAAAGCACATGAAGTATTGACATCGCCTCAGAGCTCTCCGAATGAACTCCTAGAAAGAAAATGACAGGGAAAGATTTCAAATAATATATACGTGTAAAATACTGGAGGGCCAGGTCCCAACTCTACACAGTAAAGTAACAACGTACTGGAGTGAACGATATGGAAGAAAATGCAGAATACAACCAGTGAAGAGCAGGGGTGCCATAGGCACAATCAGAGAACACTGTATCAACATCAGAGGTCTGCGGTTATTCAACATCCTCCCAGCGAGCATAAGAAATAAATGCCGAAACAACCGTGGACATCTTCAAAGGAAAACTAGAATGTTTTCTTCAAGCAGTGCCGGACCAAACATGGTCCGGCACGTACACCTGGACCACGTTTGGTACACCTGGCCTGCGGGTCAACCCAGGCCAGGTGTACAACCCGTCCCCAGGCCAGGTGTCCAACCCGTCCCCAGGCCAGGTGTACAACCCGTCCCCAGGCCAGGTGTACAACCCGTCCCCAGGCCAGGTGTACAACCCGTCACCAGGCCAGGTGTACAACCCGTCCCCAGGCCAGGTGTACAACCCGTCCCCAGGCCAGGTGTACAACCCGTCCCCAGGCCAGGTGTCCAACCCGTCCCCAGGCCAGGTGTACAACCCGTCCCCAGGCCAGGTGTACAACCCGTCCCCAGGCCAGGTGTACAACCCGTCACCAGGCCAGGTGTACAACCCGTCACCAGACCAGGTGTACGACCCGTCCCCAGGCCAGGTGTACAACCCGTCACCAGGCCAGGTGTACAACCCGTCACCAGGCCAGGTGTACAACCCGTCACCAGACCAGGTGTACAACCCGTCCCCAGGCCAGGTGTACAACCCGTCACCAGGCCAGGTGTACAATCCGTCCCCAGGCCAGGTGTACAACCCGTCCCCAAGCCAGATGTACAACCCGTCCCCAGGCCAGGTGTACAACCCGTCACCAGGCCAGGTGTACAATCCGTCCCCAGGCCAGGTGTACAACCCGTCACCAGACCAGATGTACAACCCGTCCCCAGGCCAGGTGTACAACCCGTCACCAGGCCAGGTGTACAACCCGTCACCAGGCCAGGTGTACAACCCGTCCCCAGGCCAGGTGTACAACCCGTCACCAGGCCAGGTGTACAACCCGTCACCAGGCCAGGTGTACAACTCGTCACCAGGCCAGGTGTACAACCCGTCCCCAGGCCAGGTGTACAACTCGTCACCAGGCCAGGTGTACAACCCGTCCCCAGGCCAGGTGTACAACTTGTCACCAGGCCAGGTGTACAACCCGTCACCAGGCCAGGTGTACAACCCGTCACCAGGCCAGGTGTACAACCCGTCACCAGACCAGATGTACAACCCGTCACCAGGCCAGATGTACAACCCGTCACCAGGCCAGGTGTACAACCCGTCACCAGGCCAGGTGTACAACCCGTCACCAGACCAGGTGTACAACCCGTCCCCAGGCCAGGTGTACAACCCGTCACCAGGCCAGGTGTACAATCCGTCCCCAGGCCAGGTGTACAACCCGTCCCCAAGCCAGATGTACAACCCGTCCCCAGGCCAGGTGTACAACCCGTCACCAGGCCAGGTGTACAATCCGTCCCCAGGCCAGGTGTACAACCCGTCACCAGACCAGATGTACAACCCGTCCCCAGGCCAGGTGTACAACCCGTCACCAGGCCAGGTGTACAACCCGTCACCAGGCCAGGTGTACAACCCGTCCCCAGGCCAGGTGTACAACCCGTCACCAGGCCAGGTGTACAACCCGTCACCAGGCCAGGTGTACAACTCGTCACCAGGCCAGGTGTACAACCCGTCCCCAGGCCAGGTGTACAACTTGTCACCAGGCCAGGTGTACAACCCGTCACCAGGCCAGGTGTACAACCCGTCCCCAGGCCAGGTGTACAACCCGTCACCAGGCCAGGTGTACAACCCGTCACCAGGCCAGGTGTACAACCCGTCACCAGACCAGATGTACAACCCGTCCCCAGACCAGATGTACAACCCGTCACCAGGCCAGATGTACAACCCGTCCCCAGGTCTGGTGTACAACCCGTCCCCAAGCCAGGTGTACAACCCGTCCCCAGGTCTGGTGTACAACCCGTCCCCAGGTCTGGTGTACAACCCGTCCCCAAGCCAGGTGTACAAACCGTCTCCAGGCCAGGTGTACAACCCGTCCCCAGGTCTGGTGTACAACCCGTCCCCAGGTCTGGTGTACAACCCGTCCCAAGGCCAGTTGTACAACCCGTCCCCAGGCCAGGTGTACAACCCGTCCCCAGGTCTGGTGTACAACCCGTCCCCAAGCCAGTTGTACAACCCGTCCTCAAGCCAGGTGTACAACCCATCCCATGCCAGGTGTACAAACCGTCTCCAGGCCAGGTGTACAACTTGTCACCAGGCCAGGTGTACAAACCGTCTCCAGGCCAGGTGTACAACTTGTCACCAGGCCAGGTGTACAACTCGTCACCAGGCCAGGTGTACAACTTGTCACCAGGCCAGGTGTACAACTCGTCACCAGGCCAGGTGCACAACTCGTCACCAGGCCAGGTGTACATCCCGTCCCCAGGCCAGGTGTACAACTCGTCACCAGGCCAGGTGTACATCCCGTCCCCAGGCCAGGTGTACAACTTGTCACCAGGCCAGGTGTACAACTTGTCACCAGGCCAGGTGTACAACTCGTCACCAGGCTAGGTGTACATCTCGTCACCAGGCCAGGTGTACAACTCGTCACCAGGCCAGGTGTTCAACTCGTCACCAGGCCAGGCGTACAACTCGTCACCAGGCCAGGTGTACAACTCGTCACCAGGCCAGGTGTACAACCCGTCACCAGGCCAGGTGTACAACTCCTCACCAGGCCAGGTGTACAACCCGTCACCAGGCCAGGTGTACAACTCATCACCAACACAGGTTCATTAAAGTCTTGTAAATAGAGATCTTGATCACCACAACAAATGTTTCCTCCATTGCTTCAGAGACACTTGGTGCCTGGGGTAAAAGTGCTGCTAGTGTTTTGAAGGAGCTGGGATCTAAGCTAATGGAAACACTAGCGACCATAGAGTCCCCAGTTTCCTCTTTCAGCGCCTTGGTGTAGCGTTCCAGAGAAGATATGCGCCCTGCATCCACGGTTCCTGCCCACCAACTGAGGCGCTGGAGACACTCTACAACCTGTGACAAGTAGTCTTGTACCTTGCATGTAACCAATGGTGCAACCCTCTTTGTGTAGTGAAGGTTTAAATAAAATAGAAAGACAAAACACACAAAATAATGGGGGTGGTAGGAGAAGATAATACGTGTGTTTGCGGGTGCCCTACAAGGATTCCCTGCATGCTACATATGCATCGTCTTCTCAGTGTCGAGGGTCCTTACAAAAGCAACTATTGGTGGGGGTTCCAAATGTTTGTTTATAAAATGAATCACTAAAGCTGAAATAACTATCTTTAATGCACAATTTTATGAGTTCAATTTTTCCTAAACATACATTTGGCATAGCGATAGGTAATCCCCTCTCACCTGTTTTGAGCAATTTGTATATGGAGTGTTTTGAAACGAATATCTTACCTAGGATTTTACCCTCGAGTTTGGTGTGGTATAGGTACGTTTACGATGTTTTGTGCCTGAGGCCGGTTAGCCAAGAACAAACTGATTGCTTAATCATTCGTCGTTGGTTTCGTCAATTAAATTTACAATTGAGAATGAAGATAATGGTGTTCTGCCTTTTTTAGACCTCATGATTCATAGAATCGGTACGAGTTTCAAATTCAGTGTATAAGAAACCTACCAATGTGTGTTTAGTTATACTAAACACACATTGGTAGGTTTATGATCGCGTGTTTAATTTTACTGAAATCATCATGTTCAGGTTAAGCGGGCAGTATTTTCAGAAATGTTTCTCAGAGCCCTGAGAGTTTGCAGCCAGGAATTTTTTGATGAAGAAAAAAAGAAAATATTTGAAATTGGGAAAAAGTTAAAATACCCAAAATCGGTCGTGGATGATGTGTTTGGTTAGGCAAAAAGGACGTTCTACAAATAAGCTCCCAAGTCTAAACCAGAACATAAAAACTCGTTGGTATTACCATATTTTGATAGACTAGTAAATTTTGCCCAAGTCCTGAAAAACCTGAATATTAACCCAGAGTTCAATGATAATAATAATAATAATAATAATAATAATAATAATAATAATAATAATAATAATAATAATAATAATAATAATGATAATAATAATAATAATAATAATAATAATAATAATAATAATAATAATAATAATAATAACACAATTAAGTCCATTTTAATTTAGGACTCGCCCTGGTCTATAGCAGGTTGTGTGTACTATATCCCTTGCAATGCGTGTGCATATGTTTACATCGGTCAGACTGGTAAGTCTCTTTCCTCACGTTCAAAATCACATTCAAATACTATTCGTACAGCCCAGGACTCCAGTGCATTGTATTTACGTTCCAGTTTATGTGATCATCTATCGATTTCAGAGGGGCAAAATGCACTGTTAAAAGTAAGGATTTCGTTGATCAAAATGTGATTGAGTCCGCTCTGATCACACAATGTAACAACAGCCTAAATGTATGCCCTGGAATACATGAAGGAATACATTATATATTTTCACTCACTTGGGCCATAGCAGCCTTGATCCACTGACCATATGGGCGGGAGACAGTCGGAAACATACAACACTGTACCCGGAGTAGGATACATACGACACTGTACCCGGAGTAGGATACATACGACACTGTACCCGGAGTAGGATACATACGACACTGTACCCGGAGTAGGATACATACGACACTGTACCCGGAGTAGGATACATACGACACTGTACCCGGAGTAGGATACATACAACACTGTACCCGGAGTAGGATACATACAACACTGTACCCGGAGTAGGATACATACAACACTGTACTGTACCCGGAGTAGGATACATACAACACTGTACCCGGAGTAGGATACATACGACACTGTACCCGGAGTAGGATACATACAACACTGTACCCGGAGTAGGATACATACAACACTGTACCCGGAGTAGGATACATACAACACTGTACTGTACCCGGAGTAGGATACATACAACACTGTACCCGGAGTAGGATACATACGACACTGTACCCGGAGTAGGATACATACAACACTGTACCCGGAGTAGGATACATACGACACTGTACCCGTCCCTGGTACTCTACCAGGTCATCCCAGTCTTACAAACGACAAACTGCACAAGAGTAACTTACCCACTACGACCCACGGCTTGAGTAACTTACTACGACCCACGGCTTGAGTAACTTACCCACTACGACCCACGGCTACGTTCAATAGACAATCACACGGTAGTGAAATTGTTTTTTTCAGTTCACCGCCAGGACGCTGTACACAAGTGTCGCAGCACCTGTGGTTAACATTCGCTCAACAAGGTACGGGTACACAGGTGTCGCAGCACCTGTGGTGCGTGGGCTCATCACTCATCTCTATGGTCACGCTGCTATCATATTATCTGCTTATCTTCGTCACTCTTGTGTAGCTGCTCAGTGGCCTCAGCGGCACCGCACCTGCACAGAGGCACCACAGCTGCACAGCGGCACCACAGCTGCACAGCGGCACCTCAGTTGCTCAACGGCACCCCAGCTGCACAGTTGCTCAGCGGCACTCCAGCTGCTCAGCGGCACTCCAGCTGCTCCGCAGTTGCGCAGAGGCTCTGTAGTTGCTCAGCGGAACTGCTGCTAAACAGTGGTACCACAGCTGCACAGCGGCACGGAAGCTACACAGCGGCACACCCCATCTGCTCAGCGGAGTCGCGGCTGCAACACAGCTGCTCAGCGGCATTGCAGCGGCACAGCAGCACCACAGCATCGTAGCGGCACGGCAGCTGCAAAGCGGCAACCTCACCTGCCCCACCGCACCGCAGCTGCACAGCGGCACTCCGCAGCTACACAGTGGCACCCCAGCTGCAATGTGGCACCCCAGCTGCAATGTGGAACCCCAGCTGCAATGTGGCACCCCAGCTGCAATGTGGCACCCCAGCTGCAATGTGGCACGCCAGCTGCTCAACGGCACATAAGCTGTTCAGCGGCCAAGCTGCTGCACACCGGCACCCCAGCTGATCAGCGGCATCGCAGGTGCACAGCGGCACTGCAGCTACACAGTGGCACCCCAGCTGCAATGTGGCACCCCAGCTGCTCAACGGCACCCAAGCTGTTCAGCGGCCAAGCTGCTGCACAGCGGCGCCCCAGCTGCTCAGTGACATAGCAGTTGCGCAGACGCACCCCAGCTGATCAGTGACATAGCAGTTGCGCAGACGCACCCCAGCTGATCAGTGGCATCGCAGCGGCACAACGGCACCACAGATGCACAGTGGCACCCCAGCTGTTCAGCGGCCAAGCAGCTGCACAGCGGCACCCCAGCTGCTCAGCGACATAGCAGTTGCGCAGAGGCACCCCAGCTGCTCAGCGGCATAGCAGCTGCGCAGCGGCACCCCAGCTGCTCAGCGACATAACAGTTGCGCAGAGGCACCCCAGCTGCTCAGCGGCATAGCAGCTGCGCAGAGGCACCCTAGCTGCTCAGCGGCATAGCAGTTGTGCAGAGGCACCCCAGCTGCTCAGCGACACCGCAGTTACTCAGCGGTAATGCACCTGCCCAGCTGCACGCCACCTGCTAAGCGGCAACACAGCTGCCCAGCGGGACCCCACCTCAGCGGCAACGCAGCTGCCCAGCGGCACGCCACCTGCTCAGCGGCAACGCAGCTGCTAAGCCGCAACGCAGCTGAATAGCGGCACTGCAGTTGCTCAACGGCAACGCAGCTGAACACCGGCACCCCAGCTGCTCAGTGAAAACGCAGCTGCACAGTGACACCCCAGCTGCACAACGGCACCCTAGGTGCTCATTGGCTCCGCAGTTGCTGAGCGGCACCGCAGAAGCTCAGCGGCACTACAGCTGTTCAGCGGCACTACAGCTGTTCAGCGGCACTACAGCTGTTCAGTGGCACTACAGCTGTTCAGCGGCACTACAGCTGTTCAGCGGCACTACAGCTGTTCAGCGGCACTACAGCTGTTCAGCGGCACTACAGCTGTTCAGTAGCATCGCAGTTGCTCATCGGCACTTCAGTTACACAGCGGCACTGCAGCTGCCTTATATTTCTAGACGCATATACAAGGTGCAAGAAATCCACCCAAGATAACCTAAAGTTGCATAGAGAAGATATAATTCTGTGTATATTTACACACCAAACACACCCTAACTTAACCTAACACACCCTAACTTAACCTAACACACCCTAACTTAACCTAAAACACCGTACCGCAACATAACACATCCTAACTTAACCTAAAACACCCTAACATAACCTAACACACCCTAACTTAACCTAACACACCCTAACTTAACCTAAAACACCGTACCGCAACCTAACACATCCTAACTTAACCTAAAACACCCTAACTTAACCTAACACACCCTAACTTAACCTAACATATCCTAATAGACACTAACACATCCTAACATAACCTAACACATTCTAATATAACGTAACACACCCTAACATAACCTAACACACCCAAACGTAACCTAACTCACCCTAACATAACCTAACACATCCTAACGTAACCTAACACATACTAACATAACCTAACACACCCTAACATAATCTAACATACCCTAAGATACCATATCACACCCTAACATAACCTAACACATCCTAACATAACCTAACATAACCTAACACACACCTTACATAACATAACACACCCTAACATCACCTAACACATCCTAACAGATTCCAACACACCCACACCCTAACATTTCCTAAAACACTCTTATATAACTTAACACACCCTAAAATAACCTAGCACTCCCTAACGTAACCTAACACACCCTAACGTAACCAAACACACCCTAACACACAATAACATAACCTAACATACCGTGACATAACCTAACACACCCTAACATAACCTAATACACCATAACATAACCTAGTACTCCCTAACCTAACCAAACACACCCTAATATAATCAAGCACATCCTAACATAACCCAAAACGCCCTAATGTAAACTAACACAACATACCTTAACCTAACACACACCCTACCGTAACATAACACACCATAACTTAACCTAACACACACCCTACCGTAACATAACACACCCTAACATAACCTAAAACATCCTAACAGATTCTAACACACTCCAACGTTACCAAACTCATCCTAACAGAACCTAACACACCCTAAGATAATCTAATGCACCCTAACATAACCTAACACATCCAAACATAGCCTAACATGCCCTAACATAACCTAACACACCCTAATCTAACCTAACACACACCCTAACGAAACAAAACACACCCTAACATATCCTAACACACCCGAACATAACACACCCTAACGTAACCTAACACAAAACATAACCTAGCACCAACCCGTTCTCGCAAATTCGTAAAGTCAATATTGACTTATTATCTACGTGCATAGGTGATATACTAAACATAATAGATACCCCTAAAAAGATTCATAGAAAACACCGACCTTACCTAACCTTGTTAGTATCTTAAGATAAGCATCTTATTGCTTCGTAATTACAATTATTACTTAACCTATACTTATTATAGGTTAGGTAATAATTATAATTACGAAGCAATAAGATGCTTATCTTAACATACTAAGTAGGTTAGGTAAGGTCGGTGTTTTCTATGAATCTTTTTAAGGGTATCTATTATGTTAAGTATGTCACCTATGCACATATTTAATAAGTCAATATTAACTTATTAAATTTGCGAGAACGGGTTGCCTAGCACACACTAACGTTACCTAACACCCCTAACATAACCTTGCACACACTAACGTAACAGTACACAACCTAACATAACCTAATACATTCTAACACACCTCAAAGTTACCTAACACACCCTAACATAACTTAACACACCCTCACATAACCTGACACACCCTAAGATAACCTAACGCATCCTAACATAACCTATCACTCTCAAACATAACCTTACACACACTAACATAACCTAATACACCCTAACTTAACCTAACACACCCTAACATAACCTAACACACCCTAACGTATCCTAACACACCCTAACATAACCTAACACACCCTAACGTATCCTAACACACCCTAACATAACCTAACACACCATAGCATAACATAACACACCCTAACATACCCTACCAAACCCTAACATAACCTTACACACCCTAACATAACCTAATACACCCCGCAACATAACATAACACACCCTAACATAAACATACAACACCCTAACATAAACTAACAAACCCTAACATAGCCTTATGGACCATAACATAACATGACATATTATATCCTAACATAACCTAACACACCTTAACATAACCTAACACACCCTAAAAAATCTAACACACCCTAACATAACCTAACACACACCCTAACATAATCTAACACACACCCTAACATAACCTCATACACCCAAATATAACTTAACACAACCTAACGCAACTTAACAAGCCCAACCCAACCTAACACACCCTAACTTAACCTAAAAAACCCTAACATACACACCCTAACATAACCTAATACACTCCCTAACGTAACATAACACGCCCTAACATAACCTAGTACTACATAACGTAACGTAACATCTTAACGTAACCTTAAACACCCTAACATAACCAAGCTCACCCTAACATAACCTAACAAACACTAACATAACCTAACAAACACAAACATAACCTAACACATCCTAACATAACATATTATGCCCTAACATAACCTAACACCGGTTAGGGAGCCGGTGGCTGAGCGGGCCAAACAGTGGACGTGTGATCCTGTGGTTCCAGGGTTCGATCCCGGGCACCGGGGAGAAACAATGGGCAAAGTTTCCTTCACCCTGATGCTTCTGTTACGTAGCAAAAAATAGGAACCTGGGAGTTAGTCAGTTGTCACGGGCTGCTTCCTGAGGGTGGAGGTCTGGGCGAGGACCGGGCCGCGGAGACACTAAACCCCTAAATCATCTCAAGATAACCTCAAGATAACACACTCTAATGTAACCTAACACACCCTAACATAACATGTTGTACAAAACAATAACCTAACACACCCCTAAGACATCCTAACACACCCTAACATAACCTAACACACCCCTAAGACATCCTAACACACCCTAACATAACCTAACACACCTCTAACATAACCTAACACACCCTAACATAACATAGCACACACGTAAGATAACCTGCCACACCCAAACATAACCTATCACACCATAACCTAGCACACCCTAACGTATCTTAACGCACACAACACACCCTAAAGTAACCTAACGCACCCTAACATAATCTAACACACCCTAACATAACCAAGTACTCCCGAACATAACCAAACACACCCTAATGTAACCTAACAAACCCTAACATAACCTAGCACACCCTAACGAAACCTAACAAATCCTAATATAACCTAACAAACCCTAACAAACCCTAACGTAACCTAACACACCCTAACACACCCTTATGTAACCTAACACACCCAAACATAACCTATCACATCCTAACAATACTTAAAACACCCTAAAATACCCTAACACACCCTAACACAAACTGCTACTGCCTAATATAACCTAACACACCCTAACGTAAACTAACACACCCTAACTTAACCTAGAACTCCCAAACAAAACCTAACAAACCCTAACCTAACCGAACACACTCTAAAGTAACCTTACACACCCTACCGTAACCAAACACACCTTAACATAATCAATCATGCCCTAACGTAACCTAACACACCATAACTGAATCTAACCGGGAGCCGGTCGGCCGAGCGGACAGCACGCTGGACTTGTGATCCTGTAGTCCTGGGTTCGATCCCAGGCGCCGGCAAGAAACAATGGGCAGAGTTTCTTTCACCCTATGCCCCTGTTACCTAGCAGTAAAATAGGTACCTGGGTGTTAGTCAGCTGTCACGGGCTGCTTCCTGGGGGTGGAGGCCTGGTCGAGGACCGGGCCGCGGGGACACTAAAAAGCCCCGAAATCATCTCAAGATAACTTCAAGATAACATATCTTAACAGAACCTAACATGCCTTAACATAACCTAATATAACTTAACACATGCTAAAGTATCCTAACACTCTCTAAAATATCCTAAAACACCTTAACGTAACAAAACGCACCCTAATATAACCTAACAGATTCTAACACTCCCTAACGTAACCTAACACACTCTAACATAATCTAACACACCCTAACATAACCTAACACCCTAACATAGCCTAACACACCCTAATGTAACCTAACACCCTACCACGCCCTAATATACCCTAACACAGCCTAACGTAACCTAACACACCCTAATATAACCTAACACGCCCTAACGTAACCTAACACACACCCTAACATAATCTAACACACGCCCTAACATAATCTCCTACTCCCTAACATAACCTAACACAACCTAACACGCCCAACCCAACCTAACACACCCTAACTTAACCTAAAAAACCCTAACATACACACCCTAACATAACCTAATACATTCCCTAACGTAACATAACACGCCCTAACATAACCTAGTACTACATAACGTAACGTAACATCTTAACGTAACCTTAAACACCCTAACATAACCAAGCTCACCCTAACATAACCTAACAAACACAAACATAACCTAACACATCCTAACATAACATATTATGCCCTAACATAACCTAACACCGGTTAGGGAGCCGGTGGCTGAGCGGGCCAAACAGTGGACGCGTGATCCTGTGGTTCCAGGGTTCGATCCCGGGCACCGGGGAGAAACAATGGGCAAAGTTTCCTTCACCCTGATGCTTCTGTTACCTAGCAATAAATAGGTACCTGGGAGTTAGTCAGCTGTCATGGGCTGCTTCCTGAGGGTGGAGGTCTGGTCGAGGACCGGGCCACGGGGACACTAAGCCCCTAAATCATCTCAAGATGACCTCAAGATATCACACTCTAACGTAACCTAACACACCCTAACATAACATGTTGGACAAAACCATAACCTAATAACCCCCTAAGATATCCTAACACACCCTAACATAACCTAATACACCCCTAGGATATCCTAACACACCCTAACATAACCTAACACACCTCTAACATAACCTAACACACCCTAACATAACATAGCACACACGTAAGATAACCTGCCACACCCAAACATAACCTATCACACCATAACCTAGCACACCCTAACCTATCATAACGCACACAACGCACCCTAAAGTAACCTAACGCACCCTAACATAATCTAACACACCCTAACATAACCTAGTACTCCCTAACATAACCTAGCACACCCTAACGAAACCTAACAAACCCTAACAAACCTAACAGGCCCTAACTTAACCTAACACACCCTTATGTAACCTAACACACCCAAACATAACCTAGCACACCCTAACATTACTTAACACACCCTAAAATACCCTAACACACCCTAACATAAACTACTACTGCCTAATATACCCTAACACACCCTAACGTAAACTAACACACCCTAACTTAACCTAGAACACCCAAACAAAACCTAACAAACCCTAACAAAACCGAACACACCCTAAAGTAACCTAACACACCCAAACGTAACCAAACACTCCTTAACATAATCTATCATGCCCTAACATAACCTAATACAACCTAACGTTACCTAACACACCTTAACAGAACCTAACATACCTTAACATAACCTATTGCACCCTAATATAACCTAACACACGCTAAAGTATCCTAATACACTCTAAAATAACCTAAAACACACCTTAACGTAACAAAACGCACCCTAATATAACCTAACACATCCTAACAGATTCTAACACACCCTAACGTAACCTAACACCCTAACACGCCCATATATAACTTAACACAGCCTAACGTAACCTAACACACTCTAATATAACCTAACACATCCTAACATAATGTATAAAACCCTAATATAACCTAACACCCTAACATAATCTAACACACCCTACATAACCTAACACACATTAACATACCCTAACACACCCTAACGCAACCTAATACACCCTAACGTAACCTAACACACCCTAATGTAATGTAACACACCCTAACACACCCTAACAGACCCTAACGTATCCTAACACACCCTAACATAACCTAACACACCTTAACATAACTTAACACACCCTAACATAACATAACACACCCAAACATATCCTAACACACCTAACACACCCTGACATATTCTAACACCTCCTAACATAACCTAACACACCCTAACATAATCAAACGCGCGCTAATGTAACCTAACACAAAATAACATAGCCTTAAACACTCTGACGTAACCTAACACACCTCTAACATAACCTAATGCACCGTAACATACCCTAGTACTTCCTAACCAAACCAAACACACCCTAATATAACCAAGCACATCCTAACGTATCCCAACACACCCTAATGCAACTAAACACACCATAACATAACCTAACACACATCCTAACATAACTTAACACACCCTAACATAACCTATCAGACCCTAAGGTAATATAACGCACCCTAACATAACCTTACACACCCTAACATAACCTTACACACCCTAACATAACCTAATACACCCTAGCGTAACCTGACACACCCTAACATAACGTAACACACCCTAACGTAACATAACACACCCTAACATAACCTAATACACCCTAACGTAACCTAATACACCCTAACGTAACCTAAATGTATCATAACACACACCACACACCTTAAAGTAATGTAATGCACCCTAACATAATCTAACACACCCTAACATAACCTTGTACTCCGTAACATAACATAACACCCTAACATAACGTAACACACCCTAACATAACCTAACACACCCTAACGTAACATAACGCACATTAGCATAACCTAACACTATAATACAGCCTAACACATCTTAATTTAACAGAACCTAACACACCCTAATGTAACCTAACACACCCTAAAACAACCTAACACCCTAACATAACCTAACACTACCTAACATAACCTAACACACCCTAATGTAACCTAACACACTCTAACATAACCTAACACCCTAACATTGTGGGAAATTTTTACCCACCATATCTAATAATCATCTAAGAAATGTATAATTTCTATATCATATCTAAATCATATCAAAATCATATCTAAATTGTATCAAATCATATTAGAATCATGAAAAATTCATTATATAGCTTGATCCTGGATGACAATGGCACCATGAACACGTACGCAACAGGGGCCCTTTTGATGCCTACGTGACTTTGTACATGATCTTTCAAGGATCCAGAAGCTTCTAGAAGGACTTCATAATTAAAAAACTATTGGAACATTGATTCAACATCCGGTAGGATTAAAAATCGAATCCTTAATAAGATTCAGTGGTACTTTCAAATACTACTTATAATCTTTAAATCTTATATCTAATTATATTATAATCACATCTTATCTTAATCATAAGTCTAGACTGTAAAAATAATCAATCAATATTCATTGAAGGCTACCGTGCTCAGAGAGCATGGCAGGGCGATGGGGGGAGTGAAGCGCCCACCAACAAGCCCAGCGGCACTCCGCGTTTGTTTACAAATGAGTGAACAAGTGACTGATCCTTAGCGAACATTACTAGCTCAAGGACACCTTATCTAACATTTTTATCGCCAGTGAACACTCTCTAGAACTGGGGGAGTACCTGGACAATATCTACAAGGAAAATCCTAGAACATTTATAAAATAATAGTGTATAGTGGAGATCAGTGACACGGTTTCCTCCACCTTCATTCATAAACTTTTATCTCGAATCATTCTTCTGCAACTGCAGGATAATCACGTAGCAACGCTACCAGATCATCATACAGCAACGCTGTAGCAAAATATCGTGCCTAAACTCAACAAGAGAGAGTTAATCAGTCTGGCAAACTTGTCAGACAGGCACCCCGACTGGCAGAGAAGTATATTGAGGGTTATTTGGTGTATGATTGGCCAATTGTATGCTTGTGTAACTTTAATATCCTATAAATCTGTCTGTTGGTTAAAAAGCGAGGCTAAGCCTCACATATCGGTACGTTTATTAAAATTGTAGTGTAGCTGTGAATCTTATCCAAGCACTGAACCTCATGGGTGTCCATTGTGTCAGAAAATAATTCAGCCTCAATAAGTAAAAACCTCACAAGTGTCCACAGTCTTGGAAGAGATTCAGTCAAGCTAACTGTATAAAGTGAATATGTCTGCATATATATTTGAATATATAAATTAAGTTATCAATTGCTTGCTTAGTTAATTTTTAAGTTATCATATAAGTTCATTTAATTGAATATAATTTCTAGTACTAAGTTAATAGTATTAAGACTACATTTAAGGTCATTTATTTATACTTTTACAATTTAATTTGTTGTTTATAGTATAAGTACATATTGGCTGTTAAGTTATGGTACTAGGTTAGACTATGTATGTTTAAATCTCTGATTTAAACAGAGCCAGTGTTCAGTCATACAACTGAATTTATCAAATCTTATCCTTGTATAAAATACAAGCTGATGTGAGATCCCTGTCTACAGGTGGATTGGAACTTCTATCAACTAAGTCATTCACCCCACCTGTCCCTTACAGCCCACAGTCTGTCATTAGGAAAAGAGGATTTAGGATTTACAACCCTAGCTAGAGATTTTAGTTGAATTAATTTGCAGACAGTAAATTTTTAATTTAGTTCAGTACAAGTCCCTGGTAGTCTCCTCTTATATCAATCCCAGCAGTTTTTTCCCACATTAATGGTCCTTCGAACCTAGATAATAATGGTCCTTTGTACCTAGATATTTATGATCATTCGTTTACCGAATATTTCAGTGCCAAATACATAAGAAACTTCTTGATTTTGCATTGGAATAATTCTTACATATTCTAGCCTAACCTAGCTATCAGCCAATATTTATCATAGCTATATATCTAAGTAAACAAATAGTTTGCAGTGGCTTAAGCCACCATATCCATTAACTAGTAAGCATTCATAGTATTGATAGAATACTAATACTGTTTTGTGTTAAGAAACCACAGTACTTAATTATATCAGTGTCACAGACACTGCACTGCATCTTAATCATAAATTACCAATTATCTACCTCATTGTGGTAACATTACATATATATTTAAGTGTATTATCTAGCATTATCTCTAATCTACTGATTTTCAGAGCTGCTCATTACATAATATTCTTTAAAAAAGTGTTATCATCACTGTAAGAGCATTCTTTACAATCTAACCATAATCAACTATATCATACCCTATTCCAGGTAAAACCAGTAGACATTCTACTGTATTTTATCTAACAATTATTAGGGTAACAGATTTTGTAATAACTTTGCAAAAATAGTGCCATTTACTATTTTTAAAAAATTATTACAGGATTTACCAACTTGGTGCATTCGTGCATTCGGGTCACAAATCAAATTATTACAGTACTTTTGATAATTGAACACCTGCTACAACCAGATTCCAGGGAGGAAATGAGGGACGATCTTTGGAATCATTACCTAAGTAGACAGGAAAGCTCATTTATCAAAATACATTAACATCATACATATTTATCAGAAAAAAGAGAAAAATCTCGGAATCTCCGAAACTCGGAAAAGGTCAAAATGACTAACAGTATTCCACCAACAGCTGAAACAGAAAAGAAAAGGACACAAAGTGTCTAAAAAATTACTTGAATCTACAGCCTACAGACCATTTAAATCAGGTGATAGACAAATGTCATCATCACTTGGCTACAATAGTCTACAATTGGGGATTAAGACCAATCTTAATCTCACAACACAATCTGAAAGGCTAACAGCCCATTGACAATGTCAATACAAATATTATCATCCATCTAAGATAACTATCTTAATCCAAGAATATAGTCTTGATCACCTAATCTCATGCTTTCACTGGAGTGAAAGCAGCCTCAGAAAATCTGAAGTTAATCAAGCATCTCAAAGAGACTTACTTAATAGAAAAGGCAAAGCCGAGAAAAAAGCAAAAGCAAAATGCTTCATCACATCATGAATAATGTAGATACACATTATTACAGATACAATTCATCCTTTAAGGAAATCCTTGGAGGAGTACAAGTGTTACATGCTTGTATGACCTACTTGCATGTAATTACTTACCTACAAGTGTTACATACTTGTAACAACATCTTATCACAAAGCCAAATCATTGATGGACTTCGAGCTTACGTACAAAGATTACGAAGCCGAGGAAAACTTAGATCTCAAGAAAAAATCCCCAAAGGTGAATCCACGGACAAAAGCAAAAATGTCCAGAATGGCAGTCAAAAATCAAGACAACAAAACTCCTCTTCTGCAAAGTGGAAACAGAATAATGTTGGCTCTTATGCTATATCCCCCACAGTTAACAGAACTGTAGGAAACCAAGCTCCTAAGACAGATAAAACAAAAGGAGCTACAAGTGCCCCAAAATGTTTATTCTGTCAAGAAGCACATACCATTTATCAATGCACAGTTTATGTAGGCCGTGCCAGTCGAATCGATCGACTGAAATCTCTGAACAGGTGCATCCGTTGTCTACGGAAGCACGATACAAGTGAGTGTATCACTCAATTGCAGAACTGCCAATATTGTCATAAAAGTGTACATCACACAGCACTCTGTGGTGATATTAACACTCAATCCAGATCACAGACTTCCAATAATCAACCTGCATCTCAGGCAAAGCCCAAAGATGATAATACCACAACAGCCGTACAATTCTGTACAGTAATGAGCAATGTCAACGACTTGGATACAGAAATTGTTACAACAGCCATATTGCCTACTGCACAGCTAGAACTATGCAATCAAGGAATTTGTATTCCAACTAGAGGCTTTTTTGATCAAGGGTCACAGAAAACCTTTATCAGTAAAAAGATGGCAGAAGATTTACAACTTAAATCTTCAAAGCAAGTATCTACATCCATATCAGGGTTTTTTACTAATTCTGGTCGTAGAACCTTTCCAGTAGTAAAACTCAATGTCTGTCTAGGTACATCCCAAAGGACAGTAGAAGCCATAGTAGTTGATAAAATTCCTACTGAAATGGAAGTGACTGGTCTGACAGCAACTATTAAATTCCTAAAAGAAGAAGGAATCCAATTAGCAGATCCTCTGCTTGATTCTGACTACATAGGAGATATCGGAATCCTGATTGGAGCTGACTACTATCATCGATTCATTCTGGGATCAGAAGAATCTATGGGTATGAATATACTCAAATCAGCAGGAGGCATATTGATGACAGGACCTATACTAGATCTTGAACCTTCAACTCCTGAAAAATCACATCATACAGAAACTGTAATAGTGGCATGACTAGGCAAAGAACAGTCACCACTTAAAATCCCCCACATGATTGATGATGGATTAGAATCTGTACCTCAATTGTGGGAACTTGATGCCATAGGAATAATTCCTGAACAACCAAGTCCTAATGATGTCTGTGCATATAATCAATACTTAGAAACTGTACAGTACTATGATGGACAGTACTGGGTAAGGCTACCATGGAAAATCAACCATAAAACCTTACCTACCAATTATCACATGGCTTATAGTCAATTTAAATCGCAACTAGCAAAGCTAAGAAAAAGGCCTGAGCATTTAAAACTCTATCATGAGATTATTGCTCAACAATTAAAGAATAAATTCATCGAAGTCGTGAAACATGACAATAAGCAAACAGGCCATTTTCTACCGCACATGGCTGTAATGAGAGAATCAAAAACAACTCCTTTACGGATAGTTTTTAATTGTAGCTCTAAATCTGGACCCCAAGGAACCAGTCTAAATGATTGTTTGCAAACAGGTCCAAGTCTAACTCAGAAATTGTATGACATACTGTTGAAGTTTAGACTTAACAAATATGCGTATTCAGCAGATATAAGTAAGGCCTTTCTAAGAGTTGGCTTACAGGAAGAAGATAGAGACTTCACTAAGTTTCTATGGGTAGAGAACCCAGAAGATGTCAATAGTCCTGTAGTGACTTTCAGATTCTCTTCAGTTCTTTTCGGCGCGACAAGCAGTCCATTTCTATTGCAAGCAACTCTAGATACTCATCTGAAGAAATCATCAAGTCCCTGTAAGACTGAAATCAGTCAAAATCTATATGTAGATAATTTTCAAGGGACAGTTAACAGTACTACTGAACTGTTACAATTATATCAAGAGGCCAACAAGGAGCTACAAGGTGCAAACATGCCACTACAATCTTGGGCCTCTAATAATGCAACATTGAATAATCAAATAGCAAGAGATTACCCTGAATATCACGTACCAGAATCACAAAAGGTGTTAGGTATGGATTGGGATTTAATCTCGGACACAATATCGATCAAATCTGTGCCAGTAAATTACAACATCACTACAAAAAGGGATTTGCTTTCACAAGTTAGCAAAGTATTCGACCCACTTGGTCTACTAAATCCTTTGACTATCAAGTGGCGTTTATTGGTGCAAGAAGCATGGAAGGCTAAGGTTGGTTGGGATGATCCACTACCAATCCAGTTACAAAAAGCTTGGATGGAAGTGGCTCAAGAACAAACTTTAGTTGAAAAGATAATCTTTCCGAGACACATAGTCGAGGAAAATGAAGAAGTATCACTACATGTATTCGCAGACTCGTCAGCCAAAGCTTTTGGAGCTTGTGCTTATTTAGTGACTTCTAAACAATCATATCTTATCACCTCTAAGGCCAGAGTCGCTCCATTAAAAAAGAGGACTTTGCCTCAGATGGAACTAACAGCACTGCTAACTGGCACACGCTTAGCAGTACATATCAAACAAGTCTTGTCTACCATGAACATCAAAGATGTCATTATATGGTCTGACAATGAAGCTGTCTTACAATGGGTACGAAACGACAACTGTCCTACTCCATATGTAAAAAATCGCGTCTCGGAAATTAAAGAAATTTCCGCAGGCTTTCAATTGTTGCATGTACCAACAAAGGATAATCCAGCTGATCTCTTATCAAGAGGTATGACATTTAAACAGTTTGCAAAGGCAGATATTTGGTTTCATGGGCCTCGATGGTTAGTGAATGGTAGTTGGCCTGAACAAAAGCCACACGTCATTACGACACAAACCATAACTACCACCAGGCAGCAAGCTCAAATATCAGTCTTTGATTGTACTCGTTACTCCTCGCTCATCAAATTAATCAATGTAACACAGAACGTGTTTCAATATCTCAGGAAAAAAGGTATAAAATACACTTTTCCAGATGCACTTATCTATTGGGTAAGACAAGCCCAGAGAGAAACTTATGGGAATAACTATGAAAATTTTCCGCATAAGTTAAAACACAATCTCGGTCTGTGGATAGACCAAGAAAATCACAACATTCTGCGTTGTGGAGGGAGACTTAAACACGCAGATATCAATCTAGATACCGTGCATCCATGGCTTTTACCAAAAAATCATTGGATCACAAGGTTGATTGTGTTGCATACACATCAACAAATCATCAAACATGGAGGAGTGTTAGACACACTCACACAAATCAGACAGCAGTACTGGATTCCTCAGGGAAGACAGTCAGTCAAATCAATCTTGAAGAATTGCATGATATGCCGAAGGTACGATGCAAGAACTTGCTCTTATCCAGGGCCACCACCCCTGCCAAAAGAAAGAGTGGTCCATCTACAACCTTTCGAAACGACAGGAGTAGATTATACAGGAGCAATATATCTAACAGGGACTGCAGATAAGCAACCTATCAAGGCATACATCTGTCTGTTCACCTGTGCTACCACCAGGGCAGTACATCTAGAGGTAACACCCGATATGACTGCTCAATCATTTATTCAAGCTTTCCGCAGATTCGCAGCACGCCGATCATGCCCTAAGCTGATGATTTCAGATAACGGAGCAAACTTGGTAGCTGGAGAAGGATGTCTACGGGAAATCTGTTCCCATCCTGCAGTTACTTCCACACTGGAACAGCGTCATTGCAGATGGAAATTTATCCCTCCGAGAGCCCCATGGCACGGAGGATTTTATGAACGGTTAATAGGAACTGTAAAAAGATCCTTGAGAAAATCTCTACACCGTCAGAAAATCAATCTTCGAGAACTCCAGACAGTAATCACGGAAATAGAATCAAGGGTGAATAACCGGCCGTTGACTTACTTGTCTGAGGATCCTACTCAACATGAGCCATTAAGTCCTGCCCACCTAATGTATGGAAGACTTCTGACTCCAGTACCATCTCTAGTGGATGATGAGATCAGAGATCCCTCATATGTGGGTCAGAGCGAGTTGGTTCAGGGGTATAAACATCTGTCCAGCATAATCCAAAAATGGAATGATGTTTGGACAAAAGAATATCTTACATCTCTACGAGAACATCACTATGGGGCCAATGTCCCACATAATATAGCTAATCTCCAACCTGGCGATATAGTCTTGGTAGACAGTGATGGCCCTAGGGCTGACTGGCCATTAGGTAAAGTTGTCTCAGTCCATCCAGATAGTCAGGGGATTTTGAGAATAGTCAAAATCCTGTCTAAAGGAACAACTTCCCTGAAGACATTGGACAAACTCATCCACATGGAATCAGTGAGCCAGCTGCAGTTAGATCCTGAGAGACCTCAAGACACACTAACTCCACAAGACCCACAGACTCCTAACAGACACAATCGTCCACAACGGACAGCAGCACAAAAGTGCAAGCAAAATCTGCACTTGTATTATCAATCCAATGGAGAGTAAATAAATACATATGGTTACTATTGTCCTAAGTATTGGACTCTGTGCCAGTTCTCTCCCTCTGGAAGATGTGGGAAATTTTTACCCACCATATCTAATAATCATCTAAGAAATGTATAATTTCTATATCATATCTAAATCATATCAAAATCATATCTAAATTGTATCAAATCATATTAGAATCATGAAAAATTCATTATATAGCTTGATCCTGGATGACAATGGCACCATGAACACGTACGCAACAGGGGCCCTTTTGATGCCTACGTGACTTTGTACATGATCTTTCAAGGATCCAGAAGCTTCTAGAAGGACTTCATAATTAAAAAACTATTGGAACATTGATTCAACATCCGGTAGGATTAAAAATCGAATCCTTAATAAGATTCAGTGGTACTTTCAAATACTACTTATAATCTTTAAATCTTATATCTAATTATATTATAATCACATCTTATCTTAATCATAAGTCTAGACTGTAAAAATAATCAATCAATATTCATTGAAGGCTACCGTGCTCAGAGAGCATGGCAGGGCGATGGGGGGAGTGAAGCGCCCACCAACAAGCCCAGCGGCACTCCGCGTTTGTTTACAAATGAGTGAACAAGTGACTGATCCTTAGCGAACATTACTAGCTCAAGGACACCTTATCTAACATTTTTATCGCCAGTGAACACTCTCTAGAACTGGGGGAGTACCTGGACAATATCTACAAGGAAAATCCTAGAACATTTATAAAATAATAGTGTATAGTGGAGATCAGTGACACGGTTTCCTCCACCTTCATTCATAAACTTTTATCTCGAATCATTCTTCTGCAACTGCAGGATAATCACGTAGCAACGCTACCAGATCATCATACAGCAACGCTGTAGCAAAATATCGTGCCTAAACTCAACAAGAGAGAGTTAATCAGTCTGGCAAACTTGTCAGACAGGCACCCCGACTGGCAGAGAAGTATATTGAGGGTTATTTGGTGTATGATTGGCCAATTGTATGCTTGTGTAACTTTAATATCCTATAAATCTGTCTGTTGGTTAAAAAGCGAGGCTAAGCCTCACATATCGGTACGTTTATTAAAATTGTAGTGTAGCTGTGAATCTTATCCAAGCACTGAACCTCATGGGTGTCCATTGTGTCAGAAAATAATTCAGCCTCAATAAGTAAAAACCTCACAAGTGTCCACAGTCTTGGAAGAGATTCAGTCAAGCTAACTGTATAAAGTGAATATGTCTGCATATATATTTGAATATATAAATTAAGTTATCAATTGCTTGCTTAGTTAATTTTTAAGTTATCATATAAGTTCATTTAATTGAATATAATTTCTAGTACTAAGTTAATAGTATTAAGACTACATTTAAGGTCATTTATTTATACTTTTACAATTTAATTTGTTGTTTATAGTATAAGTACATATTGGCTGTTAAGTTATGGTACTAGGTTAGACTATGTATGTTTAAATCCCTGATTTAAACAGAGCCAGTGTTCAGTCATACAACTGAATTTATCAAATCTTATCCTTGTATAAAATACAAGCTGATGTGAGATCCCTGTCTACAGGTGGATTGGAACTTCTATCAACTAAGTCATTCACCCCACCTGTCCCTTACAGCCCACAGTCTGTCATTAGGAAAAGAGGATTTAGGATTTACAACCCTAGCTAGAGATTTTAGTTGAATTAATTTGCAGACAGTAAATTTTTAATTTAGTTCAGTACAAGTCCCTGGTAGTCTCCTCTTATATCAATCCCAGCAGGTTTTTCCCACAAACATAACCTAACACGCCCTAATGTAACGTAACAGATTCTAAGAAACCCTAACGTAACCTAACACACCCTAACATAATCTAACACACCCTAATATAACCTAACACCCTAACATAACCTAACACACCCTAACGTAACCTAACACCCTAACACGCCCTAATGTAACCTAACAGATTCAAACACACCCTAACGTAACCTAACACTCTAACATAGTCTAACACCCTAACATAGTCTAACACACCATAACAACCTAACACCCTAACATAATCTAACACACCCTCCCAGCAAACACAGAACGTTTGTGGACGTTTTTAAATGGTTCCACAAAGGTAATACTGTAACTTTTGACATAAATACGTATATCTGATGTTCTTAAAACCAAAGGATATAACTAAAAACATATATTCTTGAGACACAGTTTTTTAAGATTTATGTAAAAATTTAAAAATAATAGTGAATGCTATGGTATTATAATGTTTTCATGCTTTATATTTAAGAATAAATAATTTTCAGTCAACATTTAGTTTTTTTTGTTTACTTTCTGTAAAGCTATCCAATTTACGTTCTTATAACATAAATATAACATTTATATGACGTCAGTATAACGTTATTTACACGACATCATTACGTTATTATGATGTTATATTAACGTATAATTCCTGTGTGAAAACCAGAATATATATTGAACTTTATGTTTTAAACCTTGTAAAGTTATCATAAAACTTGGAATAAGACGGTAAGCATGCTTTACTTATGAAAATATACAAACAAATCAACAAAAACATTTTAACATAAAAAACATAAACATAACATAAATTAATTGCATGCATGGGAGTTAACTGGAACTCTGTAATATTGCATACATGAACCTTAAGGTACAAACCCAGTGTATTTACCCATGCAGTTCTTTCCTAAATCTAAATTTTTCCAATTTTTACACTTTGTTTCGAGTTCTGTCTTGTGTTGCTACTTTTAATACCCCATTAATGTCCCCTTTGTTATGTCCATTCATCCCATTGTGCACCTCTACCATATGTCACTCCTAATTCTTTGCTTTTCTAGAGAATGTAATATAAGCTTTGACAATCTTTCTTCATATGACAGGTTAACAGGTAGAACAAAGATTACCATTTATATATGGATAACTATTATAAGTCGGTTTGAATGAGTGAATTGCTGCTTGAAGATAGGTATATACACCTGTGGTACTATCAGATTGCATCGTGGTGAGCCTAAAACCCTTCAGATCCAAGCAAAGGGTAAAATGCCAGCAGATACAATTGCGAACACATTGATACCAAAATGAAAGACATATGACGAGAATTGAGGTAACCAAAGTGAAAAGAGTGTTCACATTACATTGCACTAGAGTGCTCCCGGGTTACTTTCTCTCACTTTCTCTGTTTTGTGCGGATGGTACACCTTGCTTTTGGAGTTTATATGCATTTAAACCTGTAGATAATTCTATTGCTAACACATTGATACAAAAATGAAAGACCTAGGATGACAATTGGGGTGACCAAAATGAAAAGAGTGTATACATTTTATCGCTCTTGTGCGCTCCCTGGTAACACACTCTCGCTTACTCTGTTTGTTGCGGATGGTAAGCCGGGCTTTTGGAGTTTATATGCCTTTAGTCCTGTAGAGAATTCTATTGCGAACACATTGATGCCAAATTGAAAAAACTAGGATGAGAATTGAGGTAACAAAGTTGAAAAGGGTATACACTTTTCAGTATTATCACGCTCTCTAATGTAATGAGAGTTGCCTGAGGGTGGCTCAGCTTTCTTTTTCTGGTACCCTTGGCCTACATTCATCTTGTCGGCGGGTGGAGCGCGCTGCTGTCTTTGACATTATATGCACATAGTTCTGTTGGGAATTCTATTGCGAACGCATTGATACCAAAATGAAAGACATAGGACGAGAATTAAGGTGACAAAGTTGAAAAGAGTATACACTTTTCAGTATTTCCGCGCACTACCTGGGAATGTCCAAACAAAAATGGAGAGAGTGGAGGGGTAACTTGCCCAAAACGCGAAAGTGTTTGGGGAGATTAACTTTCGTTCAATACTATTATGCAAAAGGAGCCACACATCTATGGTTCATCCAATAAAATCAGCAGACTTCTAGATGTTACTACTGCTCGGCTTAGACTCGGTTACAAGTATTTCTGGGAATTCTCATTATCTGCCGATGTAGACCTGACCAAATGTTAACTGTCAACAAAATTATTTGCACACCCCTCCGTCACTATGTGATAGTGAATTCAGAGACAATTCTATAACCAATGTACCAACGATGTGTCAATATTTCATTCAAAATGATCTGGTACCAGAAATTTTAGCCAAATATCCCCAGTTTGCTAACTGTAGGTAGTAACTAAGTGATTGTAACCTATCCACCGCTGCCCACTGGATGGGGAGCGGTGTGCAGGACAAACATATCAATTGTGACACTAGCTCTCCACATATGTCAGTTGCTTAATTTAGAAACTGTACTTGTGATCGATCTCGAACCTATTGTTGATGTGACGACTTATACTGAATTTTGTAACTAGCTCATCAAGATTGTAACTTGCTTAGCTAAATGAATTGTTGGGTTCAGTCCCTGAGCCCATTATGTGCCTCTGCAACCCTTTCCACTACCGCCCACAAGATGGGTATGGGGTGCATAATAAATGAACTAAACTAACTTTAAGGCATCCTGAAAGAAAGCTTGGAGGGCTTGAAAAATTGCAGAACGAAGCCTTGAGGATAATCCTTGGGTGCCTTCGTACCACAAAGATACTTAATATGAGAAAGGAACTTAATATTCCGAGCGTTGTTTATCGTGTTACTGAAAATAACTGTCAAATTGGTATAAAAATGCTTAGGCTAGCTCATCCTAACCCTTGCACAGAAGCCCTCCAGAATTTCTTTATTGAATGTAAACATTGTTTCAAATAGATAAATAAAATTGGAACTGAACTCAGAAAGTATCAGATTTATAATTTGTACCAAGAGAGACAACAATAGCACTTTCCTGCACTGTAGGAAATTACACCCTTTTCAATTTTAATCCCTCCCTTTCCATCAAAGGAGCAAATTAGAGATCAGTCCCAGCTTTGTCTTGAGGCAAAGCTCAACGTCTTAAGCCATATTGATGCTCTGTCCACAGAGCATTCTCTCTCTCAAATCATATACACTGAAGGTTTCCTACAGCGCCCAACGGGTGCAGCTGGAAGTGCAGTTGTCCTGGCAATAGGATATGACTTATATTTTGAGTGGGGAGTCCGTATAAACAACTGGGCCTCTACCCTTCAGACTGAACTATTTGCCTTGCTCCTTGCACTGAAATGTGTACAAGTATCCAAACTTGATACATTAGTTGTAAGTGACTCTTTATCATCCTTAATTGCTCTCAACTCTTTAAGACATAACTGTAACATGCTTGTGTCTGAAGCTAGACACAAATACAATAACAACTTGAGGAACCTTATCATAAACAATAATCTCAACAAAAATCACATAGTTCTCAGAGGTGATTTCAATATTGACCTAGGGCTACAAAATAACCCTCAAGTAGACTGTTTCCTCAACAGCATGAATTCCTGTATGCTCATCCCCGCAATCACCAGGCCCACCCGAGTCACTCAAACATCTGCGACTACCCTGGATCACTGATGGACCAACATAACAGCTCCTCTTACATCAAGTATAATCACTGACAGAACAACTGACCACTATCCTACCTTCCTTGTAGCGAACATGGCCATAACACCACCAGGTAACAAGAAAATTACCTTTAGGTTACAATGTGAAGCGGCAATAGGCAATCTCACAAATGCCCTCCACAATGTAAACTGGGAATCTAAATTTATCAATACACAGGATAATAATTCGTTAACTAGCCTCTTTCCAAAATTTAAAGCCTTTACAATACTTATTGTCCTCTCCTCACCAAGCAAGTAACTGGCAAAAAGGTTAAATAATCCCTGGCTCACTAATGGCATACTTAAAGCAATCGACAAGAAACATGAATATGAAAAAAAAACTTAGGATTGGCCTAGTTGGAAAAGAAGTAGTTAAGAGGTATTCATCAGTGCTTACCAGTATAATAAGAGCAAAGCGTTCCTATTACGAGAATAGATTCAAAGAAGCAAAAGGCAACATAAAAAGCACATGGAGAGCCATCTCTACCATCCTAGGAGCTAAACAACATTCACATAATAAGATAAAAATCTCCAAGGATGGTTATACACCTGCAACAGATCTTGAAACAGCAACTGAATTTAATAGCTTCTTTTCATCGTTTGGTGCTCACCTTGCCCGAAAAATCCCAGAGACTCAGACATATGTTACCACATATCTTTCACGCAGCTATCCAAACTCTCTTCTCCTCTCTCCGGTCAGCCCTACAGATGTTGTGTCCATCATTCACTCGCTAAAAACCAAAGCTGGGAACATTAGTGAAATACCATCGATGGTACACAGGCGTGCCTCCCATGCCCTTGCACCATCCATAGCACTGCTGTTCAACAAATCCCTAGAGTGTCATACCTTCCCTGATATCCTTAAAAAAGCAAGAGTAACGCCAGTTCATAAAGGAGGTAACACGGCAGACATAAATAATTACAGACCCATATCGAATCTACCTATATTATCAAAATTATTTTTTTTTTTTTTACAAACAGCTCTACTCCAATCTTGTAAAATTCAATATACTAAGTCCCTGTCAGTTTGGCTTCCGCTCCCAAAAGAGTACCAATGATGCTATTGTTAGTCTGCTTGACTTAATCTTCTCAGCCCTTGACAAAAGTGAGTTTCCAATTGAACTCTTCATCGGCCTGAGAAAGGCCTTTGATACTGTTAACCATAACTACCTCTTACTTAAATTCCACCATTATGGAATCCGTGGCCTTGCCCTAAACTATATCCGATCCTATCTTAGTAACAGACACCAATATGAAGCCATCAATGATATAACCTCTCCCACTCTACCACTTAATTACCGTAAAGGTGCCACAGAGCAGCATCCTAGGACCACCTCCTGTTTCTTATATACATCAATGATCTCCCTAATGTCTCTAACATACTTAAACCTATATTGTTGGCTGATGATACTACTCATCTACTCTGACCCCATCCTGTTAAATAATGTTGTAAACAATTAATTAAAAAAAGTCTACTTGTGGATGTCAACCAACAAACCTCACACAAAACATAGAAAAGACCTACTATATCTTATTTGGAAACAAATCAACAAATGCAATTCAGCTTCAGATAGATAATGTAAACATTAGCAATAAAAATGATGGAAAGTTTCTTAGCCTATACTTAGACAAGAGACTCAACTTCCGCACCCATATACAACACATAACTAAAAAGGTTTCTAAAACAATTGGTATACTCTCTAAGATACTCTCTAAGATCAGATATTATGTACCCTACTCTGCTCTCCTCTCACTCTATTATGCACTTATCTATCTCTATCTTACTTATGGTAGCTGTGCTTGGGGTTCAACCTCTGCAAACTACCTCAAGCCCATCATCATCCAGTAAAAATCTGCTATCAGGACAATAAATAACTCTACCTTCAGACAACACACAGCTCCCTTGTTCAAATCCTTAAACATGCTAAACAAATTCACTCCATACATTCTCCTGTGTAAATTACGTTTATAAAGCCCTTTTTCTAACTGCAAACCCTGTTCTGAAACTCTTCCTGGACAGATGTAATAGAACACATGGCCACGTCCCCACCAGACATAAATATCTCTTTGATATCCCCAGAGTCAAACTTAATCTATGTAAACACTCTATGTAAATAAAGGGACCTAGTCTATGGAACTCACTCCCTTATAATGATTTGAAAAGCTGTCCAACTTCTGCCATATTCAAAAATAAAACCAAAAAGTACCTGTAGTACTTTTTAAGTACGAGGGAGTAATGCGCAAAGCGTCCCTCACCTGTGACGTCACAGCGTCACCTGACGCCATATCAACACATCGGCCATTTTGTCGTCAGTTCAGTCATGGCGAGGACTAACCCTTCATGCAAACTGCACCTACTATCAAGAAGAAGAAGATTTTGTGTTCCACCGATAGTATTATCGTAAGTAAGCACTTATATTTTATATTTTATTAAATTAATTGATTCTATTTTTCTGTAATAAAGGTCCAAAGGGTTGTTAAGGAACAAGGGTGTAGCGATACCGACGCTCAGTGCGCTCAACTCACACCAAAGTATCACCTGTGTAGCTTCTGTAATTAGTGTTAATTAGTTTGCTATAAGATAATGAAGCGAGTATAAGATTAACTCGCTACAAGGGTACTGTGTTGGGAGGTGAGGGCTGTTACTGGTGTCTGTGGGGATGTGAGGACTTGTACCAACCACTATCACCACCAGTACCTTGTCTTGCATCCTGCTTAGTATTCCTATCGAGATATGAAGTATTATTGCATTCATATAATTATTCATTCATTGTCATTACTATTTTTATGGGCTATGTTCTGTTACCCTAATGCTTTTTACCCCTGGGCATGTCCATTTACTCTCCAGCCCTTCACAAGCCACTGCTGCACCCCCTCCATGCCCATACTTACTGTGCTTATTCTTACAGGACTGCACTGCATTATGTGGTGCTCACTGCCTGGACACCTTGATACATGCATTATAGGGTTCTGGTAGTTGTTCTACTCACCAAGCCCTTCCAAGGCCAGGCTTGACATGTGAGAGCTTGGTCCAACAGGCTGTTGCTTGGACAGGCCCCTCAGGCCCACATATCCACCACAGCCTTGTTTGTCCGGCACTTCAAAATCAAATGTTTATTTACGTAAGGTACATACATATTTTTAGGTAAGGTACTCTTTATTTGGGTAAATTTATCTTCGTAGTATTTAGCTTTGGCTCGTCTAATTATCTTGGATAGCAATAACGAGTAATTCTTTGAGAATTCTTTGGAGACAATTCCTAACCTATACTTCTCCCAACCTATACTTCTTCTCAAGGTCATCTTCACTTCTTGAAGATGTTCAGGTTTTCTCTTGAAGATGTCGACGGTTGTTCCAGCAATACTGTATTTCTTTTATTGCTGAAAACCTGTTTTCAGCCATAAAAAAATAATCCTGAATCCAGAAAAAAATCCCTTTTGTATCGTCTGGAAATTTTCAAATATTGCTGATCAAACCTGAGTCTAAATTATTTGTATATATTATGAATTACAGAGGTCCCAGGACAGGGTTTTTAGGCACTCCACTTACATTTTCCCACTCTGACTTAACCCCCATTTATACAAACTCAGTCTTATCTTTTAGCTAATAATTTATTGTACACACCATACTCAGCCTGTGTAGGGTAGTTTATTGTGCATGTGTAGTATATATATTTGTGTAGTATATTTGGTATATTTAATGCCTCTAACCTCTCCTCATAGTTCTTGTCCTTCAGTTCTGGGAGCCACTTAGTAGCATGTCTTTGCACCTTTTCCAGTTTGTTTATGTGCTTCTTAAGATATGGGCACCATACAACCGCTGCATATTCCAACTTTGGTCTAACAAAAGTCGTGAACAATTTCTTGAGTATTTCGCCATCCATGCATTTAAAAGCTCTGAATATTATCCTTTACCTGCAATTGGTTGTTGCTGTATTTATAGAATATGATTTGTTCTACTTTACATTTGTTTGTTCCTTTTTTTCAAAATTTCTTTCTGCCTCTCTCCTCACTGCCGTGTAGTTGTTTCTCTTTGTATTACTGGTATGTTTGGGGGTTTGGCCTCTTCGTATATTGATTCCATTTTTGTGTCTTTTGGTCTCTGTCCGTCTTGAAATTTCAGTTGAACAAATCCTGTTTCCTAGTTCTGCATCTTTGTTTTGGTATAAATGTTTTTGTTCCTTTATCATATATTTCACAAAATTGACATACTGTGCATTAATTCATCTCAATTACTTCCTTTCCTAACAGCAAGCCTTTCCAGTAAAATTCTTTGAATTCTTTTCTGACTTCTGGCCTAATGTTTGTTTTATCCTAGTGTGTATGATGCCTAGCGTGTGTCTGGTGCCTGTTGTGTTAAACCGAAGATAAATGCATAAGTATAGGTCAGTAATTTCTCCAGCTTTGAAAGGGGCTTTCATTATGCAGCAGTATTCCACTCTAGAGAGCACTAGCGTCTTGAAAACTATCATCATCGGTATAGCATCTCTAGTGTGAAAAGTTCTTGTTATCTATCCTGTCATTTTTCTTGCAGTTGTGACGGCTACTTTATTGTGTTCTTTAAATGTAAGGCCTTCTGACATCAGTACACCCAAATCCTTTACGTTGCTTTTCCGTTCAATGTTATGATTTGACTGAGTTTTGTAAGTGGTTTCCGTTTTTATATTTTTTATTTTTTCCGTAGCGCATGAGCTGAAACTTATGTTCGTTAATCACCATGTTATTTTCTGTAGCCCATAGAAAGACCTGATTTACATCTGATTGGAGGTTTGCCGTGTCCTCTATGTTGCCTACTCTCGTGAAGATTCTAGTGTCATCTGCAAAGGATGATCAAGTACTATAGGTTGTGTCCTTGTCTATGTCCGATATGAGGATGAGAAAAAGTATTGGAGCAAGCACAGTACGCTTGGGGACTGAGCTCTTTACGGTTGATGGTCCAGATTTTATTTTGTTGACTACTACACATTGGGTTCTATTAGTCAGGAAGTTGTATATCCATCTGCCTATTTTTCCGGTAATTCCTTTTGAACGCATTTTATGTGCAATAACACAATGGTCACATTTGTCAAAGGCTTTTTTTTGTCAAAGCGTTTTGTTTGTCTTCCATGGCATCTAGTGCCATGTCAGAGTGGTCCAGCAACTGTGATAGGCAAGAGCGCCCTGTTCTGAAACCATGTTGTCTGGGGTTATGGAGATGCTGTGATTCCATGTATTTTGTGATCTTACTTCTTAGCATTCTCTCAAAGATTTTTATGATGTGCGATGTTAGTGCTATCGGTCTGTAGTTTTTTGCCTCTGCCTTATTTCCTCCTTTATGGGGCGGTGCTATCTCTGCGGTTTTTAGTATGTCAGGGACAATGCCAGTATCTTGGCTTTGTCTCCAAAGAATGTGAAGGGCCTGCGATAACGTTTTTTACAGTTCTTGATGAATATAGAGTTCCAAGAGTCAGGGCCTGGTGCAGAGTGCATAGGCATACTGTCTATGGCTTCTTCAAAATCCAGTGGGGATAGGATCACATCTGATTTATGATTTGATGTTGGTATCATATCCATGAAAAATTCATTTGGGTTATCAATCAGATGGATGGAGAGCTACACTCGTGGTGTCCCATTTTCCCAGCACTCTTTGTCATATAATGCTTTGAAACTTTTGACGGATTTGGCCTCCACCACCTTCTCACCTAACATGTTCCAACCGTTTACCATTCTGTTTGCAAAAGTGAATTGTCTTACATTTCTTCGGCATCTTTGTTTAGTTCGTTTAAATCTATAACCTCTTGTTCTTGAAATTCCAGGTCTCGGGAAATCTTCCCTGTCAAGTTTATCAATTCCTGTTACTGTTTTGTACGTAGTGATCATATCTCCTCTTTTCCTTCTGTCTTCAAGTTTGGAATATTTAATGCCTCTAATGTCTCCTCATAAATCCTGCCCTTCAGTTTTGGTATGAATGTTTGTGTGCCTTCATCGTATATTTTGCAAAATATGGAATACATCTCATTTACTTTACTCTAAGAATATGGTTCGATCAATTAAAAACACAGGTTATATATAAGTATCTGCATGTTTTGTTCACCATTACAAACCACTAAGTTGGTTTGATTTTTGTTGAGATTGTTATTTATGATAAGATTCCTTACGTTATCTGAGAATGAAGCTATGTCGGTATTGGGAAATCTATAGATGGCACTTATAGTCAAGGAGGATTTAAGGGATTTACTGGAGAACTTGGCAAAGGTATATTCACAATAGTCGTCTCTATTACTAATGAGACTATTGCAGATGAAGGTATCTTTGTAAGATATTGCTATGCCACCTCCTTTTTTTATTAGGCCTGCAGTTGTGAATGGCTTTATTATCACCTTCATTGTATTATCACCTGACCTAATGCGGGTATAAAATCAACTAATATATATATATATATATATATATATATATATATATATATATATATATATATATTCAAAATTCGTCAGTGTACTACATTTTTGTTGTTGCTTTTAGGTGATGCTTTTAACCAGTGTACGTGGGTCTGATTGTGAAACCACAGTTCGAAGAATAATGAAGATATGAACAAACGGCCTGTGGTCACTATACAGTCTGGAAGGGCAAAAGAAGAAATTGGCATTTCTACAAAAACAAGAACTATATAATGTTATTTTAAGTAAGTAACCAAAAAATTAAATAATTTTTTTAAAGTTTAAAATTCACTTAAAAATGTAAATTTTAAGTTAAAAAATTTTAACCAAAAAACTTGATATTTTTCATATTTGGAACCATTCCATAATCCCAAGCATAAATGATTATATTTCTATCACTTGCTCTTAAGATTGTTTCATTTAATAGAGGTTGGGCATAATTGTTCTCTGCTGCTAATAGAACTGACTGACTTAGCTATAGGAAAATGTAAAATTAATTGGTTTATCCATTACAGTATTTTGCAGTTTATTTCATGATCCTGTGCTTAATACTTGCATAAATAGTAGATTACAAAATGCATTTTTATATCATTAGTATTGAATAATAATAATGCAAATAATTGACTTATAAATGATGTACAATTAATTGGTAGGTGATATTATATTAATATTTTTTCATTCTTGCAAAGCCTTAACAAAGTCATTAACATGTTAATATAAACTTGATCACCTTCCACTTATTTTCTCATGTGCTACCTACATGTACAAAACCTTATTCCTAAATACATATTTTGTTCTGAAACTTGTCCTTTATATGTTGTGTATCACCATCTCTGGAGAGTTTTATCTGATTGATGTATAAATTACTTTTAATTTTACAGAATATTATTGTTATACTGAATTTATTATTATATAAATAACTTAATTTTACAGAATCATCTATCAACGCACATCCACAAGTTGAGGAGGAGGATGTGACCTTCCAGATTTCTGAAGTACTGAAACAGGCACCAAACAGGCCTGGTGGATCTAGGTACAAGGTAAAATAATTTAATTTTTTTTTTTTTTTTTTTTTTACTAATTGTCCGATATATATATATATATATATATATATAAATATATATATAATGTGTCGTACCTAGTAGCCAGAACGCACATCTCAGCCTACTATGCAAGGCCCGATTTGCCTAATAAGCCAAGTTTTCTTGAATTAATGTTTTTTCGACTACCTAACCTAACATTTTCAGCTACCTAACCTAACCTATAAAGATAGGTTAGGTTCGGTCATATATATCTATTAATTTTAACTCCAATAAAAAAAGAATTGACCTCATACATAATGAAATGGATAGCTTTATCATTTCATAAGAAAAAAAATAGAGAAAATATATTAATTCATGAAAACTTGGCTTATTAGGCAAATCGGGCCTTGCATAGTAGGCTGAAAAGTGCGTTCTGGCGACTAGGTACGACATATATATATATATATATATATATATATATATATATATATATATATAAATATATATATATATATATATATATATATATATATAAATATAAATATAATGTAATATAATATAATATAATATAATATAATATAATATAATATAATATTATATAATATAATATAATATAATATAATATGTATGTGTGTGTGTGTGTGTAATTACCTAAGTGTAGTTAAAGGATGAGACCATCTTCCCAGCACTGTCATATAACGCTTTGAAACTACTGACAGTCTTGGCCTCCACCACCTTCTCACCTAACTTGTTCCAACCGTCTACCACTCTATTTGCGAAAGTGAATTTTCTTATATTTCTTTAGCATCTGTGTTAAGCTAGTTTCAATCTATGACCTCCTGTTCTTGAAGTTCCAGGTCTCAGGAAATCTTCCCTGTCGATTTTATCAATTCCTGTTACTATTTTGTATGTAGTGATCATATCACCTCTTCTGTCTTTTAGTTTTGGCATATTTAATGCCTCTAACGTCTCCTCGTAGCTCTTGCCCTTCAGTTCTGGGAGCCACTTAGTAGCATGTCTTTGCACCTTTTCCAGTTTGTTGATGTGCTTCTTAAGATATGGGCCAACTTCTGTTGTTGGGCACCACACAACAGCTGCATATTCTAGCTTTGGCGTAACAAAAGTCATGAACAATTTCTTTAGTATATCACCATCCATGTATTTAAACGCAATTCTAAAGTTAGAAAGCGTAGCATAGGCTCCTCGCACAATATTCTTTATGTGGTCCTCAGGTGATAGTTTTCTATCTAGAACCACCCCTAGATCTCTTTCTTTATCAGAATTCTTTAAAGATTTCTCACATAATGTATAGGTTGTGTGGGGTCTATGTTCTCCTGTTCCACATTCCATAACATGGCATTTATTAACATTAAATTCCATTTGCCAAGTGGTGCTCCATATACTTATTTTATCCAGGTTTTCTTGAAGGGCATGACAATCATCTAAATTTCTTATCCTTCCTATTATCTTAGCATCATCAGCAAACATGTTCATGTAATTCTGTATACCAACTGGTAGATCATTTATGTAGACAATAAACATCACTGGTGCAAGAACTGAACCCTGTGGTACTCCACTTGTGACATTTCTCCAGTCCGATACATTGCCTCTGATTACTGCCCTCATTTTTCTATGTCAGAAAATTTTTCATCCATATTAGAAGCTTACCTGTCACCCCTCCAATATTTTCCAGTTTCCAGAACAACCTCTCTATGTGGAACTGTCGAATGCCTTTTTTAGGTCCAGATAGATGCAGTCAACCCAACCATCTCTTTCCTGTAATATATCTGTTGCTCGATCATAGAAACTGAGTAAATTCGATACACAGGATCTTCCAAATCGAAAACCATACTGTCTGTCTGAAATTATATCATTTCTCTCCAGGTGTTCTACCCATTTAGTTTTAATTATTTTTTCCAATATTCCAATTCCAATTTTTTCCAATAATGTGTGTGTGTGTATGTATATTTGTGTTGTTGAATATGACCGAAAGTCATAGTCTTTCTGCCCCTCTCCTTACTGCTATTGTTGTTTCTCGCATCTGTGTATTGCTTGTATGTTTGGGCAATTTTTCCCCTTTTCCTAGTTCTGCATCTCTGCTTTAGTATAAATTTTGTTGTGCCATTATCATATATTTCACAAAACTTGACATACATCTCATTTACTTCATGTCCTAACAGAAAGTGTTTGTCAAATTCCTTAAGGAAATATCTGAGTTCCCCATAATGACCTCTCCACAAGTCAGGTTTTTCAACTGCTTCAAGCTCATTTTCTTCCAGATTATAATGCATTGCATACTTTATTCCCAAAAAGACATGGTCACTTTTATATAAATTACACACACAAACTTTTTATATATATATATATATATATATATATATATATATATATATATATATATATATATATATATATATATATATAAGTTTGTGTGTGTGTAATTTATATAAATAAATAATTAAATATTAATTTTGTTAAAATCTTTTCAGGGAAAACTTGCAAGTACAATTCGTATACAAGAGAGGCAACAAGAGCCAGAGGATGTCTACTAAGAAAATATATAAGTCTTTATCCTCACACTCTTGATATATGGTCTTCTCTGGTCTCTTTATTTTCTCTCCTCACAAATGTCCCCTTTTTTATTTCTTTTACGTTTCTCTCCTGTTTTTCTTAACTTTTAATCTCTCCTTTCCTCCTCTCTTCTAACACCTCTCGTTTCCTGTCTCTTCTAGCTTCTCTCTTCCTTTACTTTTTATATTTGTGGTATTCATTTATGTCATTTTTATCTTGTATATTTTTCTTGCATCTTTTTCTTATCTTGTGTTTCTCTTCCCCTTCTCTTCAATGATTTCTCATTTCTCTCCTCTCTCTGTTGTTTCTGTTCTGTCTTCTCTCTCCTTGCCTTAATTTTGTTCTGTCTCCTCTTTTGTTGTGTGTGTGTCTTTCTGTCTCTGTCTGTCTCTCTCTTTCTCTCTCTCTCTCTCTCTCTCTCTCTCTCTCTCTCTCTCTCTCTCTCTCTCTCTCTCTCTCTCTCTCTCTCTCTCTCTCTCTCTCTCTCTTTCTTTCTCTTTCTTTCTCTTTCTTTCTCTTTCTTTCT
>NC_091199.1:22868988-22898988 GCF_040958095.1 Procambarus clarkii
TTCAAATTGCAAAAGGGTGTCTCTCATCACATGGAGGATGGCCTCCTCAAGAGTTTCTTTCGAGGGGGTCCTCCATACTCCTGCGTCTTGAAGTTCCTGTCTGATTTTTGCTCTGTTATCTGTAAAAAAAAGATGCTACTACCTTTGCAGCTTCCCTCTGTGGTATGCTCGGGTAGAGCGATACCACATCCATGGAAAAAAGGCGGGCCCCTCTCGGGACGGGGCCTCTAATTCCTGCAATTTTCTTGAGGAAATCCGTCGTATCTTTGATTCTTTCCGGTAGTAGGCGTAGTAGGGGGTTCAGGAGGGCTGTGCAGATCCAGTCTACCGGCCTTGTTGGAGCCCGGCAGCCGCTTAGAACCGGTCTCCCTTGCCACGTTCCTGTTGTTTCTTCTAGTGCTTTATGGATCTTTGGTAAAAGGTAGAGGTGGGGAATGATGGATTCAAAGGCCAGGAAGAAATCTCTCGCCCCTGCCTGCATGAGTCCTCCTTTCCCGTCCCCAGTTTTGTTTTCGAACAGCTTGAGAACTATCCCTTTACTCCTCGTTTGGGCGTTTCTAAGCGCCTCATCCTGGTTGTGTGTCTGTTTGTAGGCTCCAGTGTAGTGGTGTGGTGTAGTAGCGTGGTGAAGTGGCGTGGTGTAGTAGCCTGGTGTAGTAGTGTGGTGTAGTAGTGTGGTGAAGTGTCGTGGTGTAGTAGCGTGGACTATATTGTGGTGTAGTTGCCTAGTGTAGTAGCCTGGTGTAGTGGTGTGGAGTAGTAACACGGTGTAGTAGTCTGGTGTAGAAGTGTCTTGTAGTAGCCTGGTGTAGTAGCCTGGTGTAGTAGCGTGGTTTAGTAGCCTGGTGTAATAGCCTGGTGTCGTAGTGTGGTGTAATAGCGTGGTGTAGTAGCGTGGGGTAGTAGCCTGGTGTAGTAGCCTGGTGTAGTAGTGTGGTGTAGTAGCCTGGTGTAGTAGTGTGGTGTAGTAGCCTGGTGTAGTGGCATGTTGTAATAGGCTGGTGTAGTAGCATGGTGAAGTAGCGTGGTGTAGTTGCCTGGTGGTGTGGTGGTGGTGGTTGTGTTTGCTGGTGGTAGCATGTGGTGGTGGTAGTGTGGTAGTGGTAGTGGGGGTGAAGTAGTGGTAGTGATGTTTGGCGTGGTAACGGTTATAGTGATTGTGGGGTAGTGTGGTAGTGGTAGTGTGTTAGTGGTGCTAAAGTGGTGGCATTGGTAGTTGTGGTACGGTAGTTGTGGTGGTGTGATAGTTGTGGTGTGGTAGTGGTGGTGTAGTAGTAGTTGTGGTGTTGTAATGGTGGTATGGTAGTGGTGGTAATGGTGGTAGTGATAGTATGGTAGAGGTTTAGTGGTAGTGGTGGTATGGTACTGCCGTAGTTGTGGTAGTGGTATTGTGGTAGTGGTGGTGTGGTAGTGGTGGTAGTGTAGTAGTGTTGGTAGTGTTAATGTGGTAGTGGTAGTATGGTACTGCTGGTGGTAGTGGTGGATAGTGATGGTTGTGATATGGTTGTGGTGTGTGTTGGGTGGTGTGGGGGTGAGAGGGGGGGGTGTTGGGTGGTGTGGAGTTGAGAGGGGGGGTGTTGGGTGGTGTGGTGTTGAGAGGGAGGTGTTGGGTGGTGTGGTGTTGAGAGGGAGGTGTTGGGTGGTGTTGTGTTGAGAGGGTGGTGTTGGGTGGTGTGGGGGTGAGAGGGGGTGTTGGGTGGTGTGGTGTTGAGAGGGTGGTGTTGGGTGGTGTGGTGTTGAGAGGGTGGTGTTGGGTGGTGTGGTGTTGAGAGGGGGGTGTGTTGTGTGGTGTGGTGTTGAGAGGGAGGTGTTGTGTGGTGTGGTGTTGAGAGGGGGTGTTGGGTGGTGTTGTGTTGAGAGGGAGGTGTGTTGTGTGGTGTGGTGTTGAGAGGGGGGTGTTGAGTAGTGTGGTGTTGAGAGGGGGTGTTGGGTGGTGTGGTGTTGAGAGGGAGGTGTTGGGTAGTGTGGTCTTGAGAGGGAGGTGTTGGGTGATGTGGTGTTGAGAGGGGGTGTTGGGTGGTGTGGTGTTGAGAGGGGGTGTTGGTGGTGTGGTGTTGAGAGAAGGAGTGTTGGGTAGTGTGGTGTTGAGAGGGGGTGTTGAGAGGGGGTGTTGGTGGTGTGGTGTTGAGAGGGAGTGTTGGGTGGTGTGGTGTTGAGAGGGGGTGTTGGGTGGTGTGGTGTTGAGAAGGGGGTGCAGGTGCATTATCGAGCTTGTGCTCGATAATGCACCTGCACATCCTCCACAGATGCAAGATGATTTGCTTCCCGAAAATCAGTTCATCACCATCAAGTTTCTTCCTCCAAATACTACTCCACTCCTCCAACCCATGACCAGAAAGTCATTGCCAACTTTAAGAATCTCTACATGAAGGCCTTGTTGGCGAGGTGTGTTGATGTGATAGACAATACAGAGCTGACCCTCAAAGAATTCTAGATGAACCACTTCAATATCCTGGGTGCCTTACGTTTGATCAAAAGCCTTGGAAGGAGAGACATGGAGGACCCTAAACTCTGCATGTCGAAACCTGTGGCCTGAGGGGTGTCCCTGAGCGAGACTTCGTTGGTTTCGGTCCTGCACTTGCATGTGCATCTGCACCTGTGGAAGACCCGGGCGTGCATCTAGTGGATGATATTGTTGCTCTGGGCCACACTTTGGGTCTGGATTAGGATGCTGGTGATGTGCAGGAGTTAGTGGAGGAACACAGTGATGAACTGACCACTGAGGAATTCCGACGAATTCCCAAATGATCTGATGTTCTATCAGAAAATTGGGAACATCAAATGATCTGATGCTTCCATCACTGAAATATAAGAAAAACGCTTAAAAAATGAAAGGAAAATAAATGAAAAAAAATAAAAAATAAACTATACTTACAAAATGAAAAATATAGTAAAGAACACAGCTCAATTCCCAACCAATTCACACAAAATAGTTAAATACAAATGAAAATAAATCGAAATGCATGAAAATTCAATTCATCAATGCAATCTGAAACACTGAAATGGAATCGTAACATATTTAGTATAGCATGTGTTGCTATAACTTGTAACAGATGGCTCTATTTTTCAAAAAAAACAGGTTTTTACCTGTCACAGGTGTGGTATCTATATCGTAGGTACATAAAAACATGCACGTATTTGAATGGAACATTGTGTCAAAATTTCAAAGCAATCGGTGAAGAACTTTCAGAGATTACAGCTTGTGTTGCTCTTCCGTCAAACAGATGGCACTGTTTTTTGTTTAAAAAACGTTTTTTCCTGTCACAGGTGAGGCATGTATACTTATACGCACAAACTGAACGGAATAGTAAACAACACAGTGCAATTCCAACTCAATGTCGCACAAAATAATTAAATCGAAATAAAAATAAATAAAAAACTATGAAAATTTACATTGTCAATGCAATCGGAAACATTGAAATGGAATCGTAACATTTTAAGTATAGCAACGTATTTGATATATGAATCAAGCTGGTATATTTGATGTAAGAGTTGCTCTTAAGTGCAAGAGAGGGCGCTGTTTCTTAAAAAAATATTGTTTTTTCCTGTCACAGGTGTTTCATCTATACTTATACTTATGAAATGAACGGTATGGTAAATACCACAGCTCAATTCCAACGCAATGTCACACATAATAATTAAATCTGTGAAAATTCAATTTATCAATGCAATCGGAAACATTGAAATGGAATCATAACATATTTAGTATAGCGAGTGTTGCCATTATATGCAATAGATGACACTGTTTTTTACAAAAAAATGCATGTTTTTATTTGTTTTAGGTGTGGCATCTATATAGTTGGTATATAAAAACACGTGCGTATTCGAATGGAACGTTGTGTCAAAATTTCAAAGCAATCGGTGAAGAACTTTCGGAGATTAGCGATTTTGAACAAACGAACATTTGCATTTTTATTTTTATTAATTTTTTCCAGATTATTATTAAATAGTCTATATTTTTTCCAAATTTTTATGGCATTGGATCTGCAAGTACTAAACAGACCAGAATTCAAGATGGACTGATAATGAATCATCATTTAATGGATAAGGACCATACAACAGACTTTCAAATATCATCAAATGGAATGCAGCAGCTAGAAGATAATTCGTCAACCCCCATTTTGGGGAAAGAAAAACCCCCAAAATTCTGGAAAACTTTTGATTTGAGGATTTAAAAAAAAAGAAAACTTTAATATGGCGTTGACAAATTAAAAATTTGCTCATACAGTAGTTGCAATGTGTGTTTGACTTTTTATGATATAATTAAGTAATATTAAAACCAAATTCAGTCTAATATCATTGCCAATCAGATGTAAATAATTGTCCAAGTCAGGGTAATATAACCTACCTCCTATAGTTAGGAAAGATTTATGACTCTGAAAGAAAATCTTTCTTAGTGAGTGTTTTGCTTGTACCATGAAAAAGTAATGCAGTAAAACCACTAATTAATACTCTGTGTTTTGATTAATATTCCTTTTACATTAAGACTTAGGCAAAAACTTAATGATGCCTATATTGTATGCAAAGGGCCATTCAAGCAGAATGTTGGATTTTTAGATACATCTAGTATATACTTTGCCTAAAGCTATTAATACTCTCAACTGTTTGGGCAAGATGAGGAGGAAAAACTTTAAAACTAAGACTTAAGATATAAATGCTGGAAGGAAAACTCACCTTTCTCATGGGGGGGGGGGGGATCCTCACAAAGTGTACTCCTATATATATAAAACTGTAAACGGTAATGCACACGATGAGGTTTTTTTATTTAACAGGCTTAGGTATACACAGCAATGTGCTGCTACCCTTTTCTATAAGAAAGATTACAGTGTAGATCAAAAACTAACTATAAGTTTATCTAATATTCCGATCTCACAGGATGGTTAGTCCTATATGGAGTTCGGGGAGAATTTACTTGTTTCAGTACAAAAACAAACCAACGCTGACTAAACAACTAGCTATTAGTTCATCTAATATTCCCATCTCACAGGATGGTTAGTCATATATGGAAGAAAATACCAGCATCATATACAAACAACAAACAACTCTGACTAACAGTCAGGTGAGAACATAAAAATGTAAAACTGATCTATTAGCCCCCCACTAGCAAAATCTGGTCCCAATATTTTATCTCCCAATATTCTTGAGAGTATGAATTAATAACAGAGCTCAAAGTACCTCATACCATTTGGTCTGAAGTCACTTATAACAGTGTAATCACAGATATAGTGTTGAGGGAGTATATCCCAGCTCTTGTTCACATAATTTACAATCGGAATGTTCGCCATTGGGGGATTCCAGCAATTACAATGTCACACAGTCTAGTGGATGTTTTATGCTGCCCCGTACATATAACTCTCGGTTATGACATGTCATAACATGACATGTTATGACATGTCATAACATGTCATAGCTCTTTATACTCGTGCTTTTTGGCCTTTGCATGTCAGTGACTGCTCTTCTGTCCTCCCTAATTTCCTGAAATATTGCGGTTTTTACAGCAAAGTATGGAATGCCCATATCCAACTAATTTTCAGGCTCATCACATGCAGTTTTAGCTGCCTTGTCTGTGTCGTCATGCTGGACAACACCTATGTGAGATGGTATCCATACAAATGAGATTCTGAAACTCTTGCTCTTTACATTAATAATGTTATTTATAATGGATGTTACAACATTCCTAGTGTCTATTTTACATGTTGGGTTTTTAAGGGCTTGAAGAGCTGACTTTGAATTAGAGAAAATTACTCCACTGTTCTTCAGTACGTTAGTGGCAAGTTGTAGTGCAGTTAACTTTGCATGTGTGGAGCTAAGTTATCCAGTCTCCCACTTGCGGTCTGTGTACATATGTTGTCTTTGTATATTCTACAGGCTGCTGCAGTGAGACCTGCTGACATTTGAACACACCCATCAGCGTAAGCATAGTGCTCCTGAGGCTGTAAGTTACTTATCAAGGAATCAATTGTTTTAAGTGATGTTGCTGTTAGTAGTGCTGGGTTTTCTTTGTTCTTTTTGCTGATGGGCGTGTATGACACTTGTATATCAGGGGTATAGATATAGTGAAATATCATTGGCTACAACTTTACCTACAATCGGAATATTTAGTTTAATGAGATTAGCAACACTTCTACTCAACCAGCTTGCATCTAGGATGCCCGCTGGTGCGTTGGCAACACTCTCCCGCCTACATACAACACTAGTCAGTTTTTCTCTAAGTAGTAAGAGGGATGTCTCATCACCCTTACACAGAAAGTAGTACTGAGCTGCTCAGTTCTTTCATATGTGGTTGGGAGTTTCAGCTCCTCCCTCATGTTGATGATTCTTGTGCATCTGGGGGCTCCAAGAATTATACTCGTGGTTTCATGTTTGGATTTTCTCTGAAACTTTTAGCCTATTGCTATGGAGACAAATAAGGTGCAGGGCATGGTAGTCGACTAGTGACCTGATGAACGTCATGTAAAACATTCTGGCATATTAAACATTAATACCAATGTTCTTTCCAGCAATGGTTTTAAGAGGACTTATCCATTCATTAAGCTTAAACTGTAGTTCACCTTCAATGTCACTATTAATTTCACACCGAGGTATTTGTATTGCGTGCAGTTTTCAGTGAGCTGATCATTGACCTTAATAACAGGAGGATTATTGATTTATAGGGGACATTAAGTCCTGGTTTATCTGTTGAGACGATAAGCCCACATTCAATGCCTTTATTTGCAAGTGTATCAAGGATAGTCTGCAGCCGGTTGTCACCGTTTGCAATGACGCAAATGTCCTCTGCATAGTAGATGACAGCCTCATTGTCTCGAATAGGTATGTCAGCTATTAGTGTATGCATCAGCACTTTGAAAAGTGTAGGACTGAGGACTCGAGGTGTGCCTAATTCAAAGGAGGAATTTTAGCTACTCTTATCCCCCTTATAGATGACTGCGGCAGTTTTGTTACTCAAATAACTCCTAATCCACTTCAACAAATATCCATTGACAAAAAAAAGGCTAGTTGCTCTAGGATGAGATCCCTATTAGCTGTGTGAAAGGCAGCTTGGCGGTCAAGAAAGGCAACGTGAGAGTTTGGTTCCGGTCTTATGAAGTACTCGACACTGCAAGAGTGTGTACTTCTCCCATGGAGAAAGCCATGCAAGTTAGAAGTGAGTTAACTTTTAATTTATAACATTAGCCTACTGAGAACAATCCTCTCAAGGACCTTGCACATGCAAGAAGTTAAAGATATCGGCCTAAGTTTGTTCGAGTTTGGCTTAGGCACAGGGATTATGAGGCTTTGCATCCAACGATCTGGTACGACTCCTTGGCGTAGACTTTGTCTGTACAGTTCTGGCAGCGGACTATTAGTTATGCCAGCAAAAAGTTTCAGGGTACTATACGTTATGCCATCGTCTCCAGGAGAAATTGCTCTGTCCTTCTTTAGTGCAGTTTCAAGCTCGAAAGGAGAAATGTCATAAGCATCATCTTGACCCTTTTCACAAGAGGCAATTTCCATATTAAAGCCCTATTAACATTAGTACTAACAAGAGGTTGTTGTATATTTTGGGGCAGATTCGATATGCATGCAGTGTTTGCATACTGTTCTAGCAACATCTCAGCATAAGCTGTTAGAGAGTGATGAACAAGTTAAGGGGTATTAGGTTTAGAAATCTTTTTAATTTTATCCCATATTTCGGCTGAGGATGATGCATGATTGATGTCCTGTAAGAATTGTTCCCAAATTGACAACGTACTAGTTCTTTCATTTCCATGAATGCGCGGTTGGCTTGAAGAAATTCACCGAGTGACTCACTTGTTTTGTGAGCTTTATAATGCTCAGCAACATGTAGTACCTGATCATGCATGGGTTGTAGGCAAAGGTCACAGAACCACTGCAACCTCTATTCATAGTTCTTGGCCCATTAGGTTCCACCCATTTGACATAGTACTGAGTTACTTCATTAATAAGGTCCTCATATAGGGCATTGACATTAATAAATGTATATGACTGATACCAATTTCATATTTTGTGCTTGAATGCATGTGCAGATTGTCAGGGAAGTTAACTGTAGTCCTTTCATAATGATGTGATTTACCATCTTTGATTGTGTATGTGCTAAGTATGGCATGGTGATCAGTAATTAACTCTTTCACTGAAGATCCATGGGCAGCATTGTCTTAGAGACCGTGACCTATTACATAATCAAGCCTTCCACCTGAGAAATGGGTGACATTAGATGGGTTTAGATAAAAAAGTCATATTGTTTTTCCTGAGGTATTTTACAAACACCGAACAATTTCTGTTTGTTGTATCATCTCCTAACTTGTTGTGTCTTGCGTTAAAGTCACCCATTATGATGATTTTAGAGTTGCTATTGATTGAAGGAAGAGATGTCTCAATCATTCTGTCACATCTCACATAGATGTTGCAAAGGTAGAAGGAGCCAGTCTCTGTGGATATCTGAAACTTCTGATAATAGTTGTCTTCACTCTTATGATTTATAATGTGTTTACAAACCAGACCGTTTTTAACATGTCTGTATGCCTACATCATAAGGTCCTGCGTTCGAAAAAGCTACTTACCGTGGAAGTCTAGATGGGGTCTTGTGTAAGGTGTTAGATGTCTATGGTTCTTGCAAGCAGACTACATCAACATAATTATTACCTACATACGTAAGAATATCAGCAAGTCTCTTGTGCACATTCCCGGACAGGAATGTGAAGATCCTTGTTGTTGTATTAGTCATTGTAGCAATTCTGTTTTCAGTTCGATCTCTAATCTTAGAGTTCACCATATTAACGACATTAAACAAGGTGATTAGATCTTCCTTCGGTGTTTCATACTGTCCATTCTTCCAGACATTTTGCCACTCATTCTTTGTGAGGGGTTTTATCCTGCTGTCGTAGAAGACATCAATGTTAACATTGGACGCATCACTAAAAGTCGCACTGCACAATTGTTCGGTTCTGAGATGGGTGCAGGTCTCTGAGCCGGACGCCTCTTCACTTTTGCTGTGTTTATCAAGATTCAAACATGTGGCATCAGCTCGCCTAATGTCTGTATGAGATGCAAACACACTTTTTATACTAGCATCGCTGGTGGTTTGACTCACTACTCTGTGTGGCGGGGAAGTTCCAACATCTATTGTGATTGTCGTTTAAGTTTTTTTCTGGGTCATTTTGAAGATGACCAACTGAGCCAAGAAACACCTGGAATTTTTTTTCAATATTATATTTTTTTCACTCACTTCCTGTACAGCACCTCTCTGGGGTGGAGTTCGTGATGGTCTCCTCAGGTGCAGTGTCGTGGTCAGTTGATGCTTCAGTAGCAGGTTGGACTGAGCGGGTTCACTCCCAGCTACGTTTGAGCCCAGTGGGTGTTTACGTCTACTCCGTCTGCATTCATTATGCGAGGCATCAACAACCTCCTTTCCGCATCTTGTGCATTTCATGGGAGGCCTGTTGGCCTCCTCATTTTCTTCACTACTTGCGTGGTTCAGTTTCTGGGGACATCTTTTAAAGCTGAGGGGACCAGCACACAGCGGACAGACGGTTTCGTAGGGGCAGTACCTTTCCACATGACCATAACACTGGCATTTGAAACACATTACTGTTTCAGGCCTCCACCGGCGCACATGGCTAAGTGGGCCATATAGGAACCTGAAAATCTCTGGAGAGGTCATCTGCTCTGTTCCTTATGATTTTAACATGCTTCAGTTCCACGCTATTCTTGGTGATGGGCCGAGCATTATGCAGTCTCGGAATGTCTTCAACGATGGACAGAGGGAAGGTGGTGGGATAGTTTGTCATTAGAAACTCCTTGTACTTCTGGCTTCTCTCAGCACTGTCATAATTTGCAAGCATAATCTTGCCTACCTTACCCGCAAGGAGATTGTTTATTAGTTCTGGTTGACTTCTCCCTATAAAAACGTAAGGCGCCATAATCCTTGAGAGAAATACATCAATGAGGGTTTTCGCTCCTTTCATAGATGGAAGAGTGCCTTTTGAGCCATATGAGTTTCTCGGTGTCAGTCGTTCCTGGAGGGAACGCTAGCGTCACATACATACTTCTTGGGGCTAAACTCCGAGACCGTACACCTAGGGCACGAGACCCTCCCCCTGGTGGGTAGTGGGGCCCACCTGAGGGTCCTCCAGGCGGGACTGGTGAAATCGTCAACTGCCGTTTCAGATACCGTCGGTTCAGTGCACCATGAAGAAGTTCGCTCACTAACAAGTTTGCATATACGAACCCTTTCGTATATACATATGCGCTGGCTTGTGTTCATTGCTGTTCACATCTACCAAGACACTATTCTTCAAGTGTCTATTATCAAGACACTATTCTCGTCTTCCAAAACAAGATAATAGAAGTTGATAAATTAAGAAGCTGAATGAATACATGACACTTAATCATATAATTAGCGCTTTCATTAACACAGAGCACTGTTTGTATTATGTTAACTGAGCGCACTCTTATCAGAGAAGCAAAGGGAAGGGAACTATCGAGGAAAGCGCCAAACCCTTACCACTATATTGCACTTGGAAGGGGTCAAGAAAAGGATTTGGAATGGTACGGAATGGTGCCCAACCACTTGGACGGTGGGGGAATGAACGCCGACCTGCATGAACCGAGACCGTCGCTCTAACCATATTACGAACCCAAGTTCATCGTTAGAACACGGAGCAGTGACGTCAACGCCATCTGTGAGTCCGCTCCCGAAAACCCCCACAACATGTACAACGCCATCTAGTGATGACGGGAATATACCGGCAAGAGGCGCTAGATTCCTCTCCTAGTCGGCTCGTGAGGTAACTGGTGCTGACCTCTAGTGAGGTGGTGTTTAGAAAAGCAGCGCCATCTATCATGAGCAGAGCCAGATGTATGTGTTTATGTCAGTAAGTGATGTTTCCTAGTGGTCCCCACGTAGTGTCCCAGTGTACTGATGACGTGTCTGTATTCACAGAGTCAACGTAGGGCTGCTGTGATGCAAGAAGTCAGTCTACCCAAGGCAGCCAAGGTCTCTACACCTGTCTGCTTTACAGAAGCAGTGTGCCGCCGCCGGAAGAGAACTGTAAAGTGTTCTGCTGTCTGCCTGTGGAGTGGCAGTAACCAACCCGTTCTCGCACTTTCGTATAGTCAATATTGACTTATTAAATACGTGCATATGTGACATACTAATTTATTGTGAATATTTTAGTTTACCTTGAAAAGCTTCATAGAAAACACTGACCTTACCTAACCTTCTTAGTATGTTAAGATAAGCATCTTATTGCTTCGTAATTACAATTATTACTTAACCTATTATAGGTATAGGTTAAGTAATAATTGTAATTACGAAGCAATAAGATGCATATCTTAACATACTAAGAAGGTTAGGTAAGGTCGGTGTTTTCTATGAAGCTTTTCAAGGCAAACTAAAATATTCACAATATATTAGTATGTCACATATGCACTTATTTAATAAGTCAATATTGACTGTAAGAAAGTGCGAGAACGGGTTGCAGTGACGGGATTTGCCGTTCCCGGGGGTTTGGCTGATAGAAGAGACGACTAAGTAAGGTGCCGAAGAGGAGAGTAACCATCAAGTTACATGAAGCTCCTGCCTAGTGCTCGCAACCCTAGTATTCGCTCGTGAAGTGGCCTAACAGCGTGAGGCTGATTGGTACCTGCCAGCACCAGGCTGGACTGTGGTTGTGGGCCTTCACGAAGAGGCACTTAGTGGGATTGTGGCTTAGCTGACTCGTGGCCAGGGTAGACTCATTGTTTCCTGGTACCTGCTGAGGGTAGTACCACGGACGAGGAAACACGGTACAAGACTGCATGGATTGAGCTTCGCCTAGTGTCTTCAGAGAGACATTGTTGTACATATAGTGTAGTAATACCTCCGTTTAAGAATTTAATATATATATGGTGATGGGACAAATAATTATATAAGGATAAAGTGATGAACTGGTGTATTTAATGTACTTCCCCATTTTGTTTTACTTGCATTACTGAGCTCACCCCTTGAAAGCCACTACTAGCTTAGGGCCGGATTCCAGAACTTTCATAAGACCTGAAAAGAACCCGATTGCGACCCATTGTGGCCGTAACATAATTGGCATCCCCAGCAGGATCCTACCCCTTGTCATGTACGTTTGACAGGGGTGGTGATGTAGTGCAATCCCTTGTGAATAATTCCCCTGTTTGCTATTAATTCCCTGTTTGCTATTTTAGTACGTTATATGTGCGGTGCTCAGTGTAATTAAGTGCAGTATTGGCGAGTGCAGTGCTCGGTGTGTCTAGTGTTAAGTGAACCAGTGTGTTAACTGTTCGTGCCCCACTTAGGCGATAAAATGGCAGAAAGAGTGACCATTGAGGATCTGGACGATGTTCAGGAATTTCTGAACAAGGAGGACTGTCTTGCTAGACTGAAACATCTGAGAAAGCAGGAACTTGTACTAGTAAGTGCCTATTTAGAGATCAAAATATGTGAGTGATTCCCGTGTTGTTGAAATCTTGTCGAAAGTTCATAAGCACTTGAGGAGAAACAAGAAAATGAGACACAGAGTACAAAGGAAAGTTTGGTAGCTTCCACTGAACAGGAAGACAAAAGCAGTGACGGTGAGAGTGATGCGGGTGAACTGAATATAAGTTTTCTAACTGTCAAAATGCGTGCCTTAGAAATAAATCATGAGATAGAATGGAAAAAATTTGAAATGGAACGGGAAATGAAAGAGAAGGAAATGGAAATGAAACGTTTGGAATTACAAGAAAGGAAAGAAGAGCGAGAAAGGGAAGAGAGAGAGAAAAAAAGAGAAGGAAAGAGAAGAACGAAGAGAAAGAGAAGAAAGAGAGGAAAGAAGAGAGAAGGAAAGAGAAGAACGTGAAAGGCAAGAAAATGAGAAGGAAGGAGTACACGAGTGTTAAGATCAGGTGGTCAGAAGAAAAGAAAGGAAAAGAGTAGTTTCGATCCGGTGAGAAATGTAAAGATGGTCCCAAAATTCAACGAAAAGGAAGTTTCGAAGTTCTTCGCTGCCTTCGAGAAAGTTGCCGCCTCTTTGGATTGGCCAAAGGAAAATTGGGCCATCATGATACAGCCCGTCTTGACTGGGAAGGCCCAAATTGCCTACTCCACGTTGTCGCTTGATGATTCCAGTGATGACGACCAAGTGAAGAAGGTAGTGCTCATGGCTTATCAGTTGGTGCCTTAAGCTTATAGGCAAAAGTTCAGGAACCTGCAGAAGACCCGGAGCACACGTTCACCGAGTTGGCAAACATCAAGGAACGACTTTTTCAGGAGTGGTGTGCATCTCGAAAGGTGAAAACGAAGGAGCAACTCGAGCAGCTCATCCTGTTGGAGGACTTCAAAGACTGCCTGTCGGGGAATCTGAAGACATATTTAGAGGACAACAGGTGGAGACTGTTACAGCCCTAATGGGACGCAACTGGGTTCTTTCTCTGATGTTAGTAGAGGTAGGGTATCCGGCCCCAAGCTAGTAGTGGCTTTCAAGGGGTGTGCTCCGTAACGCAAGTAAATTAAAGGGGAAGGGATAAAACTGCTCAGAAATATATATATATTCACCACCACCAATAAATAAATATGTAAACAGTCACACGCTGTTACTATAACTACACGTATTTACAATCACTTGTCTTCCTCCGAAGACACAGGATGCTCTGCTTAACGGTGCTCAAGACGAGTAGCCTTGGTTCTCTTCTTGTGGCCTCTAGACAAATCCTTAGATTCTCCCAGCGAGTCTACCCCGGCCACAGGCCAGCCAAATCACAGTCCCACTGGGTGCACCGTCGTGGAGGCCGTCAACCACAAATCCAGCCTTTAGCTGGCAGGTTCCAATCAGCAACGCTGCGTAGGCTACTCCACGACCAATACTAGGGTTGCGAGCCCTAGGCAGGAGCCTCGTGTGATTACACAGATCACTCTCCTCACCACAACACTCCAGTGGTTAGTCTTCTCCACCAGTCAGTCCCGGGTACGACAAATCCTCAACTGCCACGTCACAGGCAGGCTAACACAACAGTGTTCATCCGGGGGGTGACTCACAGCTTCTACAGCAAATGCGTGGAGGTTCTACGGCTGCCTTGGGTAGACTGATCCATCGTTCATTACAGCAGTCCCAGGTCGACTCTGTAATCAGACACTTCATCAGTGCTAGTTACACTCTAGGGCACCTCACTTACAGGCTTAGACACAAACGCCCACCCATCTACTCCATAGATGGCGTTGCTGTCTTAGCGTCACCTCACCAGAGGTCAGCAGCGGCTACGTCACGAGCTGATTAGGACTGGAAACTAGCCCTTGTGGCCAGTATACCTCGTCCTCACTAGGTGGCGTCGTCCATTTGGAGGGGGTTTCGGGAGCTGACCCACAGATGGCGCTGTCGTCACTGCTCCATGCTCGGACGCTGGGCTCGGGTCCGTAACACCTCCCCACCAAAAAGAATTTGGTTTGGGGTTCTATAAAGAAAAACACAAACCAAATTAGTACGCGGATACAACTCCAAATGGACTCACGTACACTAAGAACTGGAATGGCGAGGCTGTCTTGTCCACAGAACTGTCCTAAGGAGAAACCCTGGCACAAAGGAAGCTTGAAGATGGAAGGCAATGACCTACCTGACGTAATTTTCCACACCTCCACTGCGATGTCAAGCAGGGGCATAATCTCACGTGTCCCGAGTAAGGATTGGTATAGACACGATCTAGGGCGACTCGACACTTTCCTGTGTCGTGGCACCGATGATGGCTGTTCACATACGGTATTTCTGGTACCGGTCCGGCGGTCCTTCAGGGAGACGGGAACCTGGAATACAGGGGTCTGATAATTTAGAGTGACAGCGACAGTAGGCAAGTCAGTACTTACAGCATACATCTCTACTAGGCCCACACCTAGTTCCAACAGGGCTGCTTGTACACCGCAGATGGTGTCTGCTCTGTCACCGTTAGGTCGACCAACGTTCCGCATAATGCAGCATCCAGGCTCAGCAATCATGCAGGGGGTGTCAACCTGTCGGAAATAGTCACTCATAATATCATCTCTCGTACCTCCTGTATCTATCATCACCTCCCAGGTCCCTCCTTTGACTGCAACACTCGCAGTGCAAATCTCCAATCCCTGGGGTCTCTTCGCGATGTTTAAGAGAGCCATCATCTGTCGGGTCGTCCACTGGTCCTCACTGAGAACACACACGAAAAGAAGACAAAATACTGCTAAGAGACATATGGCCAGCTGAGGGATAAGCTTCCTGTGCCTGTAATGTCCATAACCGGCTATAACCATTAGCCTGGTTTGGACCGAAGAGGGCGCTAAAACCTTCACACATACCTCACATACCTCCGACGTCTGGGGAATCTCTGGCCGGTTCAATGAACGCTGTACCTTGCCATACCGCAAGTACTCATCCGCCTTCACTCCAGACGCTAGGATATCCGTGGGTGTCCGTACACGAGGCCTCTCTTCTCGCTCAGTCGCTTCTGCCATTGTAACCGCATGTTCCTTGTTGGGAGAAGAATCAGGAGACTCTGCTAGGATGTTGTCAATCTGTAGGTGAGAGGAAGGATTACACATATTTAATTCCGGGTCTGTCCGTACCTGGACATTACCACTGCCTTCTGTTACCTCAGACCTTGCTGTTCCGGCTGACTCGTCCACAATCTTGGGATGAGTGTTGCTCCAATCTGTCACCAAGTCGTTGGCTAGTACCAAGTCAATCCCAGCTATAGGGAGGGTATCGACTACTGCCAACGCACATGTGCCGCTGAAGTAAGGCGAGTCGAGATGCATTGGCACTAAGGGGGCGATGTACTGCGTCCTAGGAAATCCAACCAGGACAACCTTTTGTCTCCCATCCACACTCACTCCCTCGGGTAACGAGTTTTTCACGATCAGGGACTGGGCTGCTCCACTATCTCTGAACACTACAACTGATCTACCAGTATGATCACTCGTTACATATCCGCCTGAAGTGTGAGGGGCGAACAAACTTGGTCCTTCCTGACTAGTCATAGACTGGCTTCCTGCTGGTGGTGTCACACAGCTCATCAACATCACCTCCCTACGTGGGCCGTTACCTCTTCTGCCTCGGCACATAGCAGCTACATGCCCTTTCTGCCCACAAGTCCAGCACACCATATTCCTCCTCGGACTCCGGTGTTTCGGACTGCTAGGACTCTTCCTTCGAGGGCTACTTGGGGGCGTCTTCTTAGCGCTTTGTGGGACGGGGGTCTCCTCTTCGTCCTGACGAGGTTTGTCAAACCGGCGTGGGTAATTCCTCGGGACATACTTAGCAGAAGGCCTATGCCTTAGGATGTACTCTTCAGCCATGGTGGCTGCCGCACTCAAGGTCTCCACCTGCTGCTCTTCTAAGTATGTCTTCAGGTCTCCAGACAGACAGTCTTTGAAGTCCTCTAACAGTATGAGCTGCTTGAGGTCTTCTTTGGTCTCCACCTTCCGAGAGGCACACCATTCCTGGAAAAGTCGCTCCTTGATGGTCGCGAATTCGGTGAAAGTGTGCTCTGAGGTCTTTTTCAGGTTTCTGAACTTTTGCCTGTAAGCCTCAGGTACCAATTGGTACGCCATGAGCACCACCTTCTTCACCTTGTCGTAATCGCCAGAGTCATCAAGGGACAACGTGGAGTAGGCGATTTGGGCCTTCCCAGTCAAGACGGACTGTATCATGATGGCCCAATTCTCCTTTGGCCACTCCAAAGAGGCTGCAACTTTCTCGAAGGCCGCGAAGAACTTTGAAACTTCCTTCTCGTTGAACTTCGGGACCATTTTGATGTTCCTCACCGGATCGAAAAGACTTGTGTCCGTCGTTTGCCTCCGACCACCGCCTAACCGCAATACTTCTAGCTCATGTTGTCTCTCTCTTTCCTCTCTGTCTCGTCGTTCTTGCCTGTCTCGTTCTTCTCTCTCTCGTTTCTCTTCTCTTTCTCGTTCTTTTTCTCGGTCTTCTCTTTCTTTCTCGTTCTTCTCTTTCTCTTTCTCGTTTCTCTTCTCTTTCTAGCTCTTCTCTTTCTCTTTCTCGCTCTTCTCTCTCTTGTTTCTCTTATCTTTCTCGTTCTTCTCTCTCTCGTTTCTCTTCTCTTTCTCGTTCTTCTCTCCTTTCTTCTAATTCTAAACGCCTCATCTCTAATTCTTTACCTTGTCTCTCTCTTTCCATTTCTAATTTCTTCCATTCTATCTCACGATTAATTTCCAAGGCACGCATCTTTACTGTAAGTAAACTTATATTCAGCTCACCTGCATCGCTGTCAATGTCACTGCCTTTATCTTCCTTTTCAGTGGAAGCTACTTCTTCACTTTCCTTTGTACCTTGTGCCTCACTTTCTTGTTTCTCCTCGGCCTTCAAATGCCGGTGAACCTTGGACAAGATCTCCACACGGGAATCACTGGCACGTATCTTTATCTCCAGGTAGGCACTCACCAGTACGAGTTCCTGTTTGCCCAGAAATTTCAATCTGGCAAGACAGTCCTCCCTGTTCAGAAAGGCCTGAACATCGTCCAGATCGTCGATGGTCGCTTTTTCTGCCATTGTCACTGAGATGGAACACTAGCACTTAACACACCGCTTTCATTAGCACTTAACGCACCGAGCACTGTTCTACGTCAATATTGCACTTTATCGCACCTAGCGCCTCACTTGCCAATATTGCACGTAATTACACCGGGCACCACACTACACAATATTGCACTTAATCACCGCGAGCACTGCACTTGCCAGTATTGCACTTAATCACAGCGAGCACCGCACTACACAATATTGCACTTAATCACAGCGAGCACCGCACTACACAATATTGCACTTAATTACAGCGAGCACCGCACAGGACGTATAACGTCCTAATAGTCACACACAGGGGGAATTATTTACAGGGATTGCGCCACTTCACCACCCCTGTCAAACATACTTGACAAGGGGTCGAATCCCGCTGGGGACGCCAATTATGTTACGGCCCTAATGGGACGCAACTGGGTTCTTTCTCTGATGTTAGTAGAGGAAGGGTATCCGGCCCCAAGCTAGTAGTGGCTTTCAAGGGGTGTGCTCCGTAACGCAAGTAAATTAAAGGGGAAGGGATAAAACTGCTCAGAAATAAATATATATTCACCACCACCAATAAATAAATATGTAAACAGTCACACACTGTTACTATAACTACACGTATTTACAATCACTTGTCTTCCTCCGAAGACACAGGATGCTCTGCTTAACGGTGCTCAAGACGAGTAGCCTTGGTTCTCTTCTTGTGGCCTCTAGACGAATCCTTAGATTCTCCCAGCGAGTCTACCCCAGCCACAGGCCAGCCAAATCACAGTCCCACTGGGTGCACCGTCGTGGAGGCCGTCAACCACAAATCCAGCCTTTAGCTGGCAGGTTCCAATCAGCAACGCTGCATAGGCCACTCCACGACCAATACTAGGGTTGCGAGCCCTAGGCAGGAGCCTCGTGTGATTACACAGATCACTCTCCTCACCACAACACCCCAATGTCTTCTCCACCAGTCAGCCCCGGGTACAACAATCCCTGGTTCTGCCACCTCACAGGCAGGCTAACACAACAGTGTTCATCCGGGGGGGGGTGACTCACAGCTTCTACAGCAAATGCGTGGAGGTTCTACGGCTGCCTTGGGTAGACTGATCCATTGTTCATTACAGCAGTCCCAGGTCGACTCTGTAATCAGACACGTCATCAGTGCTAGTTACACTCTAGGGCACCTCACTTACAGGCTTAGACACAAACGCCCACCCATCTACTCCATAGATGGCATTGCTGTCTAAGTGTCACCTCACCAGAGGTCAGCAGCGGCTATGTCACGAGCTGATTAGGACTGGAAACTAGCCCTTGTGGCCAGTATACCTCGTCCTCATTTGGTGGCGTCGTCCAATTGGAGGGGGTTTCGGGAGCTGACCCACAGATGGCGCTGTCGTCACTGCTCCATGCTCGGACGCTGGGCTCGGGTCCGTAACAGAGACCTTAAGTGCAGCAGCCACTATGGCTGAAGAATACATCTTGACGCATAGGTCTTCTGCTAGGTATGTCCCAAAGACCTACTAAAGATATTCTGCAAAGCATAAACCTGAGGATAAGACCGTCCCTCGTAGTGCCTCCAAGTCAACTCCAGATAGTCCTAGGAGGTTTAGTCCAAGAAGGGACGTAGTGTGTTGTTCCTGTAGAAAGAAAGGGCACATGGCTGCTAAGTGCCGTAACAATGCTGGTAACAATCCACGTAGGGAAGTTATGCTGGTGAGTAGTGTAGCACCACCGGTGGCCACCCTAGAAAAGAGGAAACAGTTGTTCGCCCCATACACTTCACAAGGGTATGTATCAAGTGACTACTCGGGTAAATCCGTGGTAGTACTCAGAGACAGTGGAGCTGGCCATTCTGTAATTTTGGAGAAGTCATTACCCGAGGGTGTATCAGTGAATGGGAAACAGAATGTAATCCTAGGCGGTTTTCCATCCACATTGTACGTTGCCCCTTTGATAAAGGTGCATCTAGAGTCCAAACACTTCAAAGGCGAGTGTAAGTTAGCTGTGGTGGACAGCCTTCCCATAGAAGGAATTGAGGTTATCTTGGCCAATGACTTGGCTTTAGGTTTGTTACCTAACCATCCCCTGGTCGTGGAAGATCCAGTGTGTGAAGAGTCCTTCTACCCCACAGGTTACGAGTAGCCCTTCACCAGACCCGCCAGCCCCGATGCCAGTTCCTGAATACTGGACCCGAGACAGTCTGATAGAAGAGCAGAGGAAGGACCCTCAAGTACAAATGTTGGCAGATACCTTAGAGTCGTCTCCTACGAAAGGAGGTGACCTGTACTTCTTGTAAAATGAAGTACTGTGTCGCAGGTGCCCACTGAAATATCCCCAGTCAACTGAGGTAGGTAAGCGGATAGTCGTCCCAGCCGTGCTCCGATCTAAGCTGTTAGAAACCGCTCATGCCGATAGATTTGCTGGACATGGTGGGGTTTCAAAAACCTTTCATCGTCTAGCTAAGTGCATCTACTGGCCACACATGAAGAAGGACGTACGACGCTTCTGCAAATCCTGCCAAATCCTGCCAGATGGCGGGGTAAGCGAACCAGCCTGTCCCCAAAGCTCCTCTATGCCCTATCCCTTCCATTGGTGAGCCCTTCGAGCACCTCATTCTGGATATAGTAGGCCCTCTTCCGCCTTCTACATCAGGGGTGCAGTATTTGTTCACTATATTAGATCGGGTTAGTAGGTACTCAGAAGTGATCCCCCTGAAGACCATTACAGCTAAGGTCTTGGTGAAACATCTACTCTGGTTCGTCTCCTGATATCGTCTCCCTAGGACCATTCAGACCGATCAGGGATCGAATTTTACATCTCGTTTGTTTCGCCAACAGATCGCCGACCGGGGAATCCAACAGATTACATCCAGTGCCTACCATCCCGAGTCGCAAGGAGCTTTGGAGCGTTTCCACCAAACGCTGAAGAGCATGCTAAGGAAATATTGCTATGGCCGGCAGAGTAAGTGGGTTGAAGACCTATCCAACCTCCTATTTGCGGTAAGATCAATGCCTAATGAATCACTAGGAATATCCCCATTCGAAATGATTTATGACCATTCTGTGAGGGGTCCCTTGGAAGTGGCACGAGACCATTGGCTGGACGAAGAGATCGACGTAGACGTTGTGGACTGGCTGTCTACTAATAAAGGCAGGTTGTTCTCTGCTTGGGAGATGGCAAAGAAAACCTTAGTGAATACTCAGTCCACCACCAAGAGCAGGTATGATCGGAAGACCAAACAAAGGGATTTTCTAGTAGGGGATCTAGTTTTGGTATGTACTCCCACAGTGACCGGAAGTTTGAGTGCTAAATTTGTAGGTCCTTACCAGGTCTTAAGAAAGGTAACAAGTCACAATTATATTCTCAGCACGCCGGACCGCAGGAAGAAAGAAACTTTAGTTCATGTTAACATGATTAAAAAATATGAGTGCAAGGATACGCACTCAATAACCATGGTGACAACTAAAAATGAAATGGAGGTAATGGAAGAGGATGAAAATGTACTAAGTAACTCAGAGATTTTATGTAATTTGCAGGCAAAATTGACGCATGTGACCGGAGAACCATCATTTTCAACAACCATCATTGTTGAAAATGATCCATAAGTACAAGACGATCTTCAGAGATGCTCCAGGACTAACATCGGTCCTACAGCATGATGTTGTGCTGGATGACGGAGTCAGGCCTATAAAGCAACGCCCCTACCGACTCAATCCCCTGAAGAAAAAGGTGGTGAAAAATGAGGAGGAATATATGTTGAAACACCATCTGATAGCCCCAAGCACGAGCCCACGGTCATCCCCGATACTACTAGTGCCCAAACCTGGTAAGAAATACCGTTTCTGTATTGATTATCGCCAGGTGAATAAGGTCACAGTAGCTGATACCTATCCTCTCCCCAGAGTAGAGGAATGTCTTGATGCCATAGGCAAAACTAGCTACCTGACTAAATTTGACCTATTTAAGGGCTATTGGCAAGTTCCCCTCACGGATAGGGTCAAACCCATCTCTGCGTTCGTGACTCCCGATCGCCTGTTTGAATGTCAGGTGATGCCGTTTGGGATGAAAAACGCAACGTCCACCTTCCAGAGGCTGATGGGTATTGTGTTGCATGACGTAGAAAACACATTGGTCTACATCGATGATGTATTAATATATGATGTAAATTGGCAGGACCATCTACGTCATACAGAGGACTTCTTCGAGGCTATGCTCAAGTCAGGGTTGGTAGTCAACCTGCATAAATCTGAGTTTGCCAAAACCTCTGTCGTCTTTTCAGGCCATGAGGTGGGAGGAGGATGGATTGCGCCAAAGGCCAGCAAGGTAGAGGCAATAGTCCAGTACCCTACACCAGCCACCAGGAAGGACATCTTGCGTTTCCTTGGTATGGCTGGTTTCTACCGTAAGTTTGTCCCTAACTTTTCGTCAATCGCCGCCACCCTGACAAATCTTTTGAGGAAGGGTGTGAAGCTGTTGTGGAATGAACATTGCCAGGAAGCCTTTGAGAGCTTCAAGGCGATTGTAATCTCTTCTCCAATCCTCAGCTCCCCGAGTTTTGAGGATAGATCCATCCTAACCGTCGATGCTTCCGACTATGGCCTAGGGTCCGTATTATCTCAGACGGATGAAAAAGGGGTGGAACATCCTGTAGCCTACTATTCCAAGAAGTTTACCCCCTGTCAGCTAAACTATTCCGTCATAGAGAAGGGGACATTGGCTTTAATGAGTTCAGTCCAACACTTTGAGGTGTATCTAACTAGTAATGGCCATCCTATCCTAGTACGAACTGACCACAACCCTCTAACGTTTCTTGCCCAGTTTAAGCAGAAGAATCTTCGACTCACCAGATGGAGTCTACATCTTCAACAATATCCCCTCCAGATTGAGCACATGAAAGGAGTGGATAACGTTGTAGCTGATGCGTTGTCACGCAGCTGAACAACTGATTAATTTTTTTTTTTTTTTAAGCCCAAACCAAATTCCTATTGGTGGAGAGGTATTACGAACCCAAGTTCATCGTTAGAGCACGGAGCAGTGACGTCAACGCCATCTGTGAGTCCGCTCCCGAAAACCCCCACAACATGGACAACGCCATCTAGTGATGACGGGAATATACCGGCAAGAGCCGCTAGATTCCTCTCCTAGTCGGCTCGTGAGGTAACTCGTGCTGACCTCTAGTGAGGTGGTGTTTAGAAAAGCAGCGCCATCTATCATGAGCAGAGCCAGATGTATGTGTTTACGTCAGTTAGTGATGTTTCCTAGTGGTCCCCACGTAGTGTCTCAGTGTACTGATGACGTGTCTGTATTCACAGAGTCAACGTAGGGCTGCTGTGATGCAAGAAGTCAGTCTACCCAAGGCAGCCAAGGTCTCTACACCTGTCAGCTTTACAGAAGCAGTGAGCCGCCGCCGGAAGAGAGCTGTAAAGTGTTCTGCTGTCTGCCTGTGGAGTGGCAGTGCCAGGATTCGCCGTACTGGATGATAGAAGAGACGACATAGTAAGGTGCCGAAGAGGAGAGTAACCAGCGAGTTACATGAAGCTCCTGCCTAGGGCTCGTAACCCTAATATTCGCTCGTGAAGTGGCCTAACAGCGTGATGCTGATTGGTACCTGCCAGCACCAGGCTGGACTGTGGTTGTGGGCCTTCACGAAGAGGCACTTAGTGGGATTGTGGCTTGGCTGACCCGTGGCCAGTGTAGACTCATTGTTTCCTGGTACCGGCTGAGGGTAGTACCACGGACGAGGAAACACGGTACAAGACTGCATGGATTGAGCTTCGCCTAGTGTCTTCAGAAAGAGACATTGTTGTACATATAGTGTAGTAATACCTCCGTTTAAGAGTTTAATATATATATGGTGATGGGACAAATAATTATATAAGGATAAAGTGATGAACTGGTGTATTTAATGTACCTCCCCATTTTGTCTTGCATGCATTACTGAGCTCACCTCTTGAAAGCCACTACTAGCTTGGGGCCGGATTCCAGAACTTTCATACCACCTGAAAAGAACCTGGTTGCGACCCATTGTGGCCGTAACAAGCCAAGCCCAAGTGGTTGGACTTTTATCAGAAAAAAACATTTCTTACTAGTATAACAAGGTGCAAACCATACCACTTTCGACCACACACTAGAAGTTGAAGGGACGACGACGTTTCGACTTGAGAATGGTCCAGGACGGACCGAAACGTCGTCGTCCCTTCAACTTCTAGTGTGTGGTCTGGTCAACATACTTCAACCACGTTATTGTGACTCATCGCCTGCATACCACTTTCAATTGAAATCTATATACTTATATACAATAAGGTACATTGAGTTGAGAGAGCACATAATATTTGTTAAGAGGCACCTTTTAGCAAGATTTAAGTTTAACATAAAAACTACAATATAAATTTGTTGACCAAAGCACACACTAGAAAGTGAAGGGACGACGTCGTTTCGGTCCATCCTGGACCATTCTCGAGTCCATTGTGAATGGTCCAGGATGGACCGAAACGTCGTTGTCCCTTCACTTTCTAGTGTGTGGTTTGGTCAACATATTTCAGCCACGTTATTGTGACTCATCGTCTGCATACAATATAAATTGACGGAAATAATTACACTGGTGACGTACGTCTTAAGTACTATTATTGAGAGAGTGGGTAGCACGAGATACCATGGGAGTTTGAAAAATATTTAGAAACACGGTTTTGTTCATGAAATAACACAAATAGATATTAATCCATTTCATGACTGTTTAAGAACAACAGAATAAAAGTAACTGCAATAGTACTATTGGCTCATATGAGGCCGCTCCTATTCATAATCTCCCAATCCAATTCATATACATGTCCAACTCATGCTTTGAAATAATTAAGGGACCCCACCATCACCACGCTACGCGGTAATTGGTCCTACAAATCAACAACCCTGTTACCAAACCAGTATTTTCCCATGTCTTTCCTGAATCTATACTTATCCAGTTTATACCAATTGTTTCGTGTTCTGTCTTGTGTTCATACTTTTAATACACTATTAATCTTATTTGTTATATACATTCATCCACTTTTAAACCTCTATCATGTCACCCCTAACTCTTCGCCTTTTCAGCGAATGCAATTTAAGCTTTGTCAATCTTTCTTCATATGAGAGGTTTCTAATTTGTTGGATTAACTTTGTCATCCTAGCAACGATAGATGCTAGCAAATATAAATGGCTTAGCTTAATGAATCTTTGGATTCAGGCCCTTAACCCATTGAGTGTACAATTTGCAAATCTTTTTTTGCAAGTGTTTGCAAAAACACTTAATCGGTTCTTAATACTTGATCGGTTTTTGCCGCCGAAGGTGGCCAATTTATTATGCACACCATATTCAACCTGTGAGTAATGGTGCCAAAAATAGATTACATGGTCATAGGAATATCAGTCAGGCGCAGGTAGTCACAGTGAGAGGTTGTGTAGCTGGAGGTCCAATTGTCTTGATACTGAAAATGGAAGTTGTAGTGAGTGAACTGGTGCTAGTGAGGGAGATATGTGGAGCTCTGAGGGCAGGGGTGGATTCCCTGAGGGAGGAGCTACGACAGATGAAGGAGCTAAGAGAGACGAAACATCGTCACGAAGAAGCAAATGAGCAACACAGCAGTAGAAAGTCGTCTTGGAATGTCATAATGGACAGGGGTCTTAAGAAGATTTAACAAGGCCGCAGACAGATATCATAAGAACTACCAACCCATTCGCCATGCTGGAGGACGAATGCTGTGTGGAGACGATAGTTCCCTCGAAATCAAAGACAACGAAAGGAGGGCAGGTCCCTCAAGGTGCTCACAAAGTAAAGGAAGTACCTAAGCAAACTATAGTTGTTGGAGATTCTCGGGTGAGGTATCTGGATAGAACTTATTGTGCCAGAGATAGGGGGGAATAGGTTAAGGGTTTGCTATCCGGGAGCAGGAATTGGTGATATTGATAAAAACATGGACGATATTATGGCAGGAAAAGGGAACAAACCCCATTATTTGTATCAGTGCCGGAGGAAATTGTTACACGAGTTAGGAGTGAGGAACTGATACAGAGGTTTAAGACAGCCATAGAATTAGTTAGGAGCAAGGGAGGAATCCCGATCATATGTGGCATTCTTCCACGAAAGGGAAGTGGAAATGAAGGGTTGTCGCGGGTACTTGGTGGGAATTGCCGCCTGGACAAATATTGCAAATCAAATGCAATATCAATCATAGATAACTGGGAACAATTCTATGGAAGAAATGCCATGAATGCTCAGGATGGGGTGCATCTATCCAGGGCTGGGGTTGTTGCTGTGGCAACTCATTGGAACCTGTGGTGGGAAGGGTTTTGTTTGGGTTTAAACTATTAGTAGATAGTAGTATTGAAATTCATATTGAGAAAGGAGGTAATAAAAGTATGTGTTTGCAGGAGAAACAAATTGGCAAAATGATCAGGGAGGGAGTGGGGTCTCAAAATAACAATACACTTAGGGTATATTACACGAACAGTAGGAGCCTAAGATACAAAATAAACGATAAAAATGTTCTTGTATGCACAGAAAAAATATATATTATGGCAGTTACAGTGTAATTTTGAAATGTAGTCTCAAAGAGGGAATTAAAACTGATCCACTATTTGGTTAGAATTAAACGAAAAAGCAAATAATCTTATAATAGGAGTTATATACAGGCCACCAAATTTAGACAGAATGGAAGCAAAGCATCTATGGGATGAAATATCGAGTGCATCTAGGTCTACCAGTATGTGTGTCATGGGTGACTTTAATTTTAGTGGAATAAACCGAATTAACAGAACAGGGAATAACGAAGCAGAAGATTTTTTTAGAATTAATTGACGATTGCTTTCTTACGCAACACATTAAGGAACCAACGCGGGAAAAATAATATTTTAGAATTAGTGTTAACTAACAGGAAACACAAATTAAAGACATCGAAATAGGGAGTGAAGTAGGAAACAGTGATCACAAAGAAATCGGATTTAGCATGGAATGGAATGGAATACATCTGTTGGAGAAAATTCTGTTAAAGTACCAGATTTTCGAAAAGCTGATTTTAATTTTTAAATTTAATTTTTTAGTATATGAACCAAAAAATTTCCAAGAGATTTTTTGGGTCATATAGATTGGAATGTCTTGGGAATAGGGGGTGAGCCGGTCATGAAGGGAGACGTGAACCCAGTGACGGGTGATGTAAAACGGGATTTCGATGTGGATTCAAAATATAACTTATTTAAAAATATTCTAAGTAAAGCACAGGAACGTAGTATATCATACAAATTGACGAGTTCGAATACTAATGATCCGAAATGGATAACAAAGGACCTGAAGACCCATATTGGTAAAAAGAGAGCTTGGTACAATAGGATTAATAATGGGGAAGTCAGTTTAGAACAAGAATTCGTACAACTGGTTAGAAATTTTAAAAAAGAGATAAGGAGAGCAAAAAGAAACTAAGAAGTTCGTATAGCAGGGCAAGCAAAGGAAAATCCTAAAGTTTTTTTCGGTTATATCGAACAAAGATTAGGGAAAGGATAGGTCCATTAAAAACTGAGACAGGTCAGACAACGGATAATGAAAAAGAGATGAGTAGTATTTATAATAAATATTTTATCTCTGTATTTACTCAAGAGGAACTTAACTCAATGCCTTCATCCGAACTGTCTATGTTGGAGGGGACAAGGACAGGTTGACTAGATTAACAGTTACCAGGGATGATGTTATTAACAAATAGTGAAACTCAAACTAAACAAATTCCCAGGGCCGGACAAAGTGATTGCCAGGATACTTAAAGATTGCAAAGAGGAGCTTTGCGATCTATTGTCTATCATATTTAATAAATCATTAGAGTCAGGCAGAGTGCCAAAGTCGTGGAAGGTTGCTAATGTGGTACGAATTTTTAAGAAAGGCGATAGATCACTTGCTTCAAACTATCGGCCAATTAGCCTAACGTCTATTGTAGGAAAGTTACTTGAATCGATAATTGCAAATAATATTCTTCTTCATATTCAAAAATAAAAAATAGTAAATGATTCACATGATTTTACAAATGGCAATTAATGTTTAATAAATTTGCTTTCATTTTATTCCAGCATAGTTGAGGCAGTTGATAGTGGTAAGGTTTGTGAAGTGGTGTACCTTGACTTTATCAAAGCTTTTGATACAGTGCCTCATGAAAGACTGATTAAAAAGATAGAGGCTCATGGTATTGGGGGTGCTATATTAAGTAGGATTAAAGCATATCTATTCCAACGGAAACAGACTGTTAGGTATAAATGGGGTTAAGTCTGACAGGGAAAAAGTTGAAAGTGCAGTGCCTCAATGCTCTGTCCTGGGACCTCTGTTATTCAATATATATATATAAATTATTTAGATTCAGGTTTGAGCTGCAATATTTGAAAATTTGTCGATGATACAAAAATCGGAAGGGGAAATAAACACGGAAAAAACGCACTATCACTTCAAGACGATCTAAATAGGGTTTTAAAATGGTCAAAAGATTGGCAGATGCAGTTTAATACTGAGAAATGTAAGGTTTTGAGGCTAGGTAATGATAATAGTTACAAGATACGAGGTAGATGGTGTTGAGAATGAGAAGTAGGATTGGAAAAGGGATCTGGGAATTATCATTAGTAAGAAATTAAAAACCCCAAAATCAATGAATAAATTTTCGTAATAAGGCAAATAGGACACTGTGATTTATTAATCGAAGTGTTGGTGACAAGACACCTGGTGTTGATCTCCAACTATATCTTTCTCTGGTTAGGCCCCATTTTAATTATGCAGTTTAGTTTTTGTCGCCGTACTGTAGAACGGATATAAATTCACTTGAACGTGACCAGCACAGATTGACAAATTTAATCTCCCAAATTAGAAACGTGTCATATGAAGAAAGATTAACAAAGCTTAAATTGCATTCACAGTAAAGGCAAAGAGTCAGGGGTGACATGATAGATATACAAGTTGATGAATGGGCATAACAAGTAGGTGAATGGGCACAACAAACCATCCTGTCAGCTAGTTATCTTAACATCCAGTCAGCTAGTTATCTTAACATCCAGCCAGCTAGTTATCTTAACATCCAACCAGCTAGTTATCATACCATCCTGTCAACTAGTTACCTTAACATCCAGCCAGCTAGTTATCTTACCATCCTGCCAGCTAGTTATCTTACCATCCAGCCAGCTAGTTATCATACCATCCTATCAGCTAGTTATCTTACCATCCAGTCAGCTGGTTATCATACCATCCAGTCAGCTAGTTATCTTACCAGCCAGTCAGCGAGTTATCATACCATCTTGTCAGCTAGTTATCATACCATCTTGCCAGCTAGTTATCATACCATCTTGCCAGCTTGGTATCTTAACATCCAGTCAGCTAATTATCATACCATCCTGATAGCTAGTTATCTTTCCATCCAGCCAGCTAGCAATCTTACCATCCAGCCACTTAGTTATCTTTCCATCTAGTCAGCCAGCTATCTTACCATCCTGTCAGTTAGTTATCTTACCAGCCAGCTATCTAGTTATCTTATCAACCAGACAGCAGCAAATATATTTTTCCAACCCGCCAGCAGCTAGTTATCTTAACAACCCGTCGGCAGCTAGTTATCTTACCCACGGACAGCCAGCTAGTTATATTACCAACCCGCCAGGAGGCTAGTTATCTTACCAAACCGCCAATAACTAGTTATCTTTCCAACCCGCCAGCTAATTTTCATAACACCCTGACTGCTAGTTATCTTAACATTCAGCCAGCTAGATATCTTACCATCCTGCCAGCTAGTTATCTTACTACCCTACCAGCTAGTTATCTTACCATCCTGCCAGCTAGTTATCCTAACATCCATCCAGCTGTTATCTTACCATCCAGTCACCTAGTTATCTTCCATCCAGAAAGCTAGTTATTTTACCATCCAGCCACCTAGTTAACTTACCATCCAGCCAGCTAGTTATCTTAGCATCCAGCCAGCTAGTTATCTTACCTTCCAGCCGCCTAGTTATCTTCCCGTCCAACCAGCTAGTTATATTCCCATCCAGTCAGCTAGTTATCTTCCATTCAGCCTGCTGGCTATCTTAATATCCAGCTAGCTATTTATCTTACCACCCTGCCAGATAGTTATCTTACCATCCTGACAGCTAGTTACCTTACTATCCTGCTAGCAAGTTATCATACCATCCTGACAGCTAGTTATCTTAACATCCATCCTGCTGGTTATCTTACCATCCAGCCAGCTAGTTATCTTCCATCCAGCCAGCTAGTTATCTTCCATCCAGCTAGCTAGTTATCTTCCATCCAGCCAGCTAGTTATCTTACCATCCAGCCCGATAGTTATCACAATATATAAACTCATCCACATGGAATCAGTGAGCCAGCTGCAGTTAGATCCTGAGAGACCTCAAGACACTCTAACTACACATGACCCACAGACTCCTAACAGACACAATCGTCCACAACGGACAGCAGCACAAAAGTGCAAGCAAAATTTGCTACTTG